>NW_027212956.1:0-68216 GCF_030788295.1 Drosophila virilis | reverse complement strand
CAAAACGTGTAAACTGAACACGCCTACGTAATGGCCAACCAACTGGATGCCAATGTCAAGGACGATCTGAAAACGCAATTTGTAACCCGCGAGGGCACCTATCGCCTGCTAACCTTATCCGAATACTCGCGTCCCAATCGCGTCGGCTACAGCAACAATCAAAGCTCGCCCCAGGTGCGCGTCTCATTTGTGACGCTACCGAATCCCAGCAGTAAAAACAACAGCGAAGCGAATATAACGGCAACGACAGCATCAACAGCAACTACAACAGCAACAACAACAACAACAACAACGAGTGATAAGCGCACGCAATTGCATTCAAATGGCGCAACAACAACAACACCTGCTACACCAACAACCACAGCAACAACATCCGGGAATACATTAAACGGCAGCGGCGCCGGCGGCGACAGCAACTACAACGGCAGCAGCACAGTGGACGCCCGCCTGGGCGGGGGCATCTCCATGCACTCGATGACCAATGGCGGCGTACTGGACCAAAATGGTATGCCAACAAATCAAATCTATGGCGGAGATCGAATCTGCTTCAATTTCGGACGCGACCTCTATGTCTATGCGTTTCGTGGCGTTAAAAAGGTGAGAAAACATGGCTTTTGTCTAATTTGCATATATTACGTACACACAAACACACACACTTTCTCACTCTTTCTCTCCTCTTCGTAACAAGGTGACGTGGCGAGACTCCAATAGATCTTTCAAGCAGCCTGTTATCAGGCCGCACGCTGATAAGCTGGCAGCGAATACCCACGCCTTGACTGCCTTGTAGTCTTGGTCATGTAATAGTACCTCCTCGCATCTCTGCACCCCCGCACCAATTGACAGTGACCACTTAGTTAGCAACTGCGTACAGCCCCGGGCTGACCCCCCACACGTTTTGGCACAACGTATCCAGTTTCTCCATAGCACACAAAACGCTGCCTCAAACACAATCGCTTAATTTGTTCCAATTCTCGCAGTGGTTGTTATTTAGTTGTTGCATTGTATTTTGTTGTATTTGTTGTTGTTCTTTGTTGTTGTTGTTGTTGATCAATTCGCTTGCTAAGCTTTTATTTAAATGTGTTTATTACGCTTGAAGGCAGCTTTTTGCACTGGAATTGATCCAACTTGTCAGTTTTGTGCGTGGTCTCTTCGAATACCCTTACGCGATTGCGGCATTTGTGCTGTGTGTCTCAAAACAAACCGTCCAATTGTTATTGTATATACCCTTAGACGAATGGGAACATGTGTTTTATGCTATCAATTGAATTTGTCCGTTATTATCATTGTTATCTTTAGGTTTACCCTTGCCTGTTTAAGGCATCTTCGTTTTGTGTCTTGACATGAATTGTTCATTTTATTCATCTACGCCTTCTTTTGGTAATACTCTTACCTGAGCTCTCTAGTTCTAAAAATTGGCATTCTTAAGGTGTTTTCAATCAATCAAAATTTGTTTATAAAAAACGAAATGAACTTCGTTGTGAATGGAAATGATAGGTCCATCTAAGTAAACAAATCTAAATGAATACGGCAGCTAATGAGGATAATTTTCTTCAAAGATAATAACATCAGAAGTTTGACAATATTTAAAGGGTATGCACACTTCGAGTCAGATAAATGCATTCTTTTTCTTATTTGCCAAGCAGCTGTTTTGTGTTCTTGGCATTTTAAACTACAACAGCTTGCATTTGTCTGAGTTAGCAAGCAATTTGCAACAACTTGTTTAGGTCTTCACTTGGTTAGGTGAATGTTTTGTGACGCAGGGCTTGCTATTAAAATCTTTTGCATCAGGTGCCCAGCGAAAATTCCGAACAAGCCGCTAATTTCCACAAAGCTATCTGAAACGTTGCTAATTTGTATACCCAATGATCGAGTGAATAGCTTAAAGATTTTGTACAAAAAATGCCATTTCTAATGCTTTTAAAAGCATATTAATCTCTAAGCGGAGGCATACTGATAGCATTCGTGGGGTTTCCTTTAATATATTGTGGAATGAAACAGATATAAGCGCAATTTTATAGTACTGAGAGATTTCTCATAATAAAATCTCAATTTCTCATTTCAATAAACCCAAATACTATCGTTTGAAGCAATTAAATTGCACCTAAGAAACTTTAAATGGTGTTGCATAAGAATAAAATTTGGGAAATTGGTTAAATATAATATGTTAAGTGGGTTCTTATAATAGAATCCTAATTTTCCCACTTCATTTGCGATACATTTGAACCTTCTCTCAATGCTAATGTATATTTTTATATAGGGAAAACTCTGAGTGGTCGGAAAAATATAAATAATTGCGATAATTACATTCCGAATTTCACTTAAAGAAAGTCTTAAGAGGGCGTTTATTTTTAATCTAACTGATTGTACATATTTTTTGTTGACTCTCACATCAGCTGAGCCTTAAGGCTACACCGCAAATGCACACCCACATATTGTTGGAATACAATTATGACTAACTTTGTTTGCTGATTTCTGATTGCTTTTGCAGGGCACCGAGATGAGCAAACCCATCGATAAGAAGTTCTACAAGGGCACAAATCCCAGCTGTCATGATTTTAATGCCAATGCAGCAACGCCGACTGGGGCACCGCTGCTGGTTGGTTTCACAACGGGACAAATACAGCTGGTATCGCCGCAACAAGGGCTACGCGAGCTGCGCAAACTATTCAATGAGGAGGTGAGCAACAAGTCTTGACAATAAGCTTATATGCCCACATGCTTAGTGTAACCCTGCCACTTCGCTTGCAGCGCCTGATTGACAAGACCAAAGTGACCTGCCTGAAGTGGCTGCCAAATTCGCCGCATCTGTTTCTCGCCTCGCACGCTTCGGGCCATTTGTATCTGTATAACGAGGAGCTGCCCTGTGCGGCCACAGCGCCCAGCTATCAACCATTTAAGGTGGGCGACGGCTACACGATACTCACCTGCAAATCAAAGTCGACGCGCAATCCGCTTTACAAGTGGGTATTTAGCACCGACAACTGCTGCATCAATGAGCTGTGCTTCTCGCCCTGCGGCTCTAATTTGGCGCTGGTCTCACAAGATGGCTTCCTTCGTGTCTTTCACTATGATACAATGGAGCTGCTGGGCATTGCGCGTTCCTATTTTGGTGGCTTCCTCTGTGTCTGCTGGTCGCCCGATGGCAAATACATTGTTGTTGGCGGCGAGGATGATCTGGTTACGGTGTGGTCTTTGCACGAGCGACGCGTTGTTGCCCGCGGCCAGGGCCATCGTTCCTGGGTCTCTGTGGTGGCCTTTGATCCGTATACCACCTCCTACACGAACTGGGATGGCGGTGATTTCAGTGACGATGAAAATCAGCTGAATGAATACACTGCATCCAGGGAGGACCGCTTCTCAGGCGACTCCACAGCCAATGGTGGCTTTGAGGGCTTCGAAAAACTCAACGCCGCTGCACACGAACCGAGCGCATCCTCACTCAGCTTCGTTTCGTTCGGACGGCTCATCGGCGGCGCTGACACCGGACAAACTGGCCATTAGCTATCGCCTCGGTTCAGTTAGTCAGGATACGCAAATCTGCCTGTGGGACATCACGGAGGATGTGCTGCGGCATCCTTTGACGTTGCGGCAGCGCGTTAACAGCACGCAGCTTAACGATAGCAGTTTCATGAATGGTTGCCTCGATGCGGATGGCATCAAAGTGATACGACCGGTTGCCATGGGTCAGGCAAGCAACTTTGCCGACTCCGGCAGCTGTAGCCCCATCAGGGAAACAGCGGGTGGCAGCGCCGCCGGTGCGACAGAGCACAGTAATAGCAGTTCCAGCAAATTCTCCACGGCCAACTGCACGATATCTTCGCAATCATCTAATGCCAACACGCCGCCGGATGAATGCTGTGACACAGAGCCGGCAGCAGCTGGAGCAGCAGCAGCAATTGCTGCCGCGAATGCCACGTCGACATCCACATCCAAAGCGAACAGCAGGTCACACGGCAACAGCAACTCGATCAAGTTCCCCAATTGCATCAGTGCGACCAAGTCGGACAGCATCGATAGCGGTGGGCCGCGCGTTAGCAACTCCAATTACTCCACATCTGGCTATAATAGTAAAAATTCCAATAGCTCGACCAAAACCAACTCCAATGCGGGCGGCAGCAGCAGCAGCAGCTTTAGCGCCTTCAATAGTCTCACCCAGCGTTTATCCAATTTTAGTTTTCTGAGCAACTCGGACAAACGATCGGCTACCATTGGTTTCGAGGGCAGCGGCTCGACGGCCACGAATCATCGCCAGCACCGAAAGGCGATGAGCATGCTGAAGAGCTATAATCAACATAATCACAGTAATCACAACAACAACAGGAGCAGCAACAGCAGCTCCACAAATTTCGCTCACTCCACGGCGCTGGAGTCGGGCGCGGGCACAGTCATTGGCAGCAGTGCGACAGCGCATAGCTTTGGCTCACTGAAGCTGAGCAAATCCTCGCACAACTCCTCGCTGACAACGGCTGGACAGTCGTCGGCCAGTGTGAGTAGTTATGATCCCATGAAGCTTATTGGCACGCCCGCGTGTCCACGGTTCGAGGAGTGCCCGCTGCTGGAGCCACTCGTCTGCAAGAAGATTGCGCACGAGCGCCTCACGGCGCTTATATTTCGCGAGGATTGCTTTTTGACGGCATGCCAGGATGGTTTTATCTACACATGGGCGCGACCGGGTCAGACAACGGTAAGTGGAAACGCTTGACTCGGCCTGTGACAAGCTGTTCTAATCGTTTTCTTTCTTTGGCCCACAGCACGTTGCTCAGCACTTGTCGCCCAGTCAAGCAGCGCCTCCGGGCGGCACGGTAATATAGTTCGTTAAAATGTATGCGATTAACTATCAGCGTAATCTTGTCAAGCAGCAGGAGGCGGCGCAGTCGGTGATTTAGGTTAGAGCTAGCGATTGATTTCAAATTATTTCCTGTTAGGCAGAGTCTTAAATTGTTTTTATTTTCAATATTTTTTTTTAAACTATGTTGCGTCTTTTTTAATTCCGATTTTGATTGAACACACATAAAATATTCAGAAGAAAAATCAAGAATATATACGAGATATAGTTATGTAAAACATAACTACGATTTATATGCAACAGCAGCAGGCTACAGAACAAAAACAAAACAAACAAACATTTATATAAATACGATATACATACATATATATGAATATATATATATATATAAATTTCTATATATATTTAAATTTGGATTATGATTAGTTGTAAATGTATTATTTTTAATACATGGAATTTGTTAAAAACAAAGCAAAGCATGTTTATAACTATTTACTAAGCGCTAGCATAATACACAATACACGTTAATAAAACAAACACACAAACGACTACACACATTGCATTAGTCAACTTTAAAGAGGATTATCGAAAGAAAAAAAAAAAACAAAAAGAAAGAAATAACACCCGAAAACGGAAGCTAAGCTAGCGAATTTGTATGCAGAACTTTTTCACATTTGTGCTATGGTACTGAGTTGCGATTGAGGCCCCAACTAACGAACTACTTATACTATACATATACAACAAGAAGAATAAATACTAATTAGTATGCATTATTACTAAATAAAAGCAAAGCAAGAACGAAAAACACGAAAACTAATACCTAATGGAGGAACTGTTATCGTTATTATAATTATAATAATTATTTTTCACGCTATTCGAGTGCAAAAGTCAGCCACACATAATATTTATAAAGTCAAATAAAACAAAAAACATTCAAGAAAAATAACACACACACACCCAACAAATTAGACTAAATGCAAAACAAAAACCAGATAACAACGAAAAATAAGAAGAAACATATTTCATACTGGCCTATATTTTATAAAAGCGAATCGTTACGCGTGTGAAACTAGTGAGAAATTTCTAAGAACAGATCCAGAGAACATAAAAACAAAACGTAGCCAATAAGTGAAGCAGTTAATGAAGAAGAACGAGGACATGTTAAACAAAAAAGTAATAAAAAACAAACAACCAACCAACAACACGTTACAGTAATAAAGACAAATTTCAATAAAAACTATATACTATATAAAAAAAAAATAAAAAAAAAAAAAAACAATACAAAAGCAATTAAAACAATCAAAAAGCTTTTCAATCAAGAGAACCATAATTAATCCTTCGTAGACAAATAATTGATAAGCCGAGTTTAATTTCTCAAATTGTGTAAGTATGAGAACTAGAGAACTAGCACTTACCCATTGTAACTTTCTCCTCTTGCCAAGTCTGCTCTGCAACTTCTTCCAAATGAATTTCGATGCACGGCCTTGTTTCAGACGGTTAAACCGATTATCCATTTCCAAATTTGGTTTTAAACTTTGTTCGTGTCATTTCAACCAATTAAAACAAAACATTTTGAATTATATCAAATATTCACTTCCATGTATCGAATTCTTGTTAATGTCTGGATGGATTATACAAATATATTATATTTTTTTCGGTTGTCCCACACACTTTTTATTTCGAATAACCATTACGATTTAAGGTTGAGCTTTTCGTAAGGTCACATATTTGATTAATGGTTCAGTTTTTAATTAGTTTAAATAATTCCAGGTTGCATCCAGCCTTAATGCAAAAGCAGAAGAAGCTTCTTAGTTTCAAGAGATAAATAATTGCTTGTGAACTAATTCTATGAAATAATTGTTGTTTTTTCAAGCGTTGTTTATTTATAAAATGTATTCATTTTGTTGTTAACAAAAATATGTTTATTCATCACCTACTGCAAATCTCAATTGGATATTTCGCGAACTTTAAGTCTCTCCAACCACATAAACTACTAAGACGATTTAACATTTTGGAAATGATTTTGCATTGGTATTTTAAAAAAATTTAACACATCGATTTTGAGGGTTAGTGTACTTTGCACACACACACACACACACACACAGAGATACACTCACACTTACACACATCCATGCAGCGGTGTGTGTCTTTCTTTCATTGCCCCAGTTAGTTAAATGAGTTTCAAAAATTATACTATGGATTTTTATAGCGCCTTTAGCGTGGCCAACGGATCCACACCGGGCAAATACAAATGCTTAGAGAGCAGAAACGCGAACAACATCTGGCCGGCAACCACAATGAACAGGAAGTAGAGCTTCCGCTTGCGACCGCCGCTATAATCAAACTGCTGTGGATTGCCATAGGGATCATAGTTAATGGCACCGCTGGGCGCAGGCGGTGTATTATCCTGCAACAATTTCGTTCGCAGCGTGCGCAACTGTAAAAGAGTTGAAATTAATAATTGATGATTTCAATACATAGCCAATGATGCTCACCAGAAAGAAGCCAAAGGAGAAGCTGGTATACGCCAGTGCTATATAGTAGCCAGAGCGAAAGAACATCGCGCTCATCAGCAGGCAGACGACGATATTCACATATTTATAGCCCGTAAATGCCAGCAAGTCCAAAGTCTTAAGACTCGTCTTAACATTCATTACATACAGAGAAATGGAGTAGATGACCAGCTCGAAAATGCTATATGCCAGCGCACTGGATGCCTGTATGCCCAGCTGTTCGGGCGAAAAGCGGTTCTGCATGCCCAACAGCAGGCCGGCAACAATCACATACGTTATATAGCCCATAGTTGGCAGATAGAGATCTGGTGCATTTATATCATAGCGCGGCTGCGGGATGCTCCTGATCGTATTTCAGGGACCAGTCCTGTAAAGGCACATATAAAAGTTTAACACCGACCCAGCACTGTCATAAATATTAAGCTAATTAGTTGCACGCACAATTCAAAATAAAGATTCTTTGAAACTGTGCAAAATTCGTGCTTTTAAATTCGGGTTCGTGCGTGTTGGACACGCAACCGTATCTATTTGCACGGCGCTGTTAATAGCTCTTTAGTGACTGTAAAAGCGTTAACAGACTCCAATCAGCGTCACATTTTGCACCAATTGGCCCAATTCAAATGGGTAACTTACCTTGTGTATATAAGGAAAGAAGAGCAAACGTAGCTTGCGTCCGACGTAGGCATTATCTACGGCAAAATAGTACTTAAGCTTGGCCACAGGCACCCACTTCTCGAACTGATTCTCTACAAGCTGCTTGCCTTGGTCGGCCAGACGCTGGCCATACTGCATGGCCATGTCCTGCACAATGGGCTGTTGGAACATGGCAAGCTGTGGATACTGGCCGACTGGCGCCGCGCCGGGAGCAACACCATAGTGGCGCGCCCAGGCCATATGAGACCGGTCCAGCTGGTGCATTAGCCTGCGATTGCATTTGCTGTTGTTGTTGTGGTGGGTAGCCATAGTTCTGCTGTTGCTGTGGCTGAACTGGTGCCGCTGGTGCTGGTGCTGCATTGTAGCCATAACTGTTGACCTGCTGTGGGGCCGGTCCGCCGTACATATTGGGATCGAACATGGTGGGTGCAGCCGTTGGTGTCATAAAAGCAGAGCCACTTGGCATCGGTGCCGTTGGACCCATAGCATTCAAATCGCTCACCCGTTTAATGGGGCGTGCACGTCCGCCGCCTTGTGCTATTTTTGGTTGAGCAGAAAGAGAAAATTGCAACTATTTATTGGCCATTCCAATGGGATTGGTGGGATGGGTGAAGTTGTTAGGGGGAAAAAGGTAAAATCAAGCTACACACGCAGTAAACAAACTATAACGCAACAGTATTAGTAATGCAGGCTGTGGTAATCAATTCAAGGAATTCAACAATTGAATACGAGAGGCAACTAAAACAACCGCCAGCTGCGGCATTCTGCGAGGGCAGCAGCAGAGGCGGCATTGGCAGCAGCTGCCTTCGTGGTATACTTGCGTAGCCATAGCTTGTTCCTTACAATTTTCCCACTTACGATTCCGTATACCCGCATTTGGATTATAGTTCATCTCGTTGATGTTGGGCCCTGTCACTTGCTGTGTTGTTTGTTGAGTAAATAGCTCTGTTTTTATTTGAAATATCAGCAAAACTTTGGTTTATTACACATCACCACTCGGCTGAAATTCATTAAGTACACGACGGATTTGTTGTTGAAACATCGATAAGTATCGAGGTAAAAATATCGAGTGTAAAATAAATCTAGCTGTATGATGGTCCTTTAATTCTTATGGTTGGTTCAGTTATAAAATTACTCTATTCATTTCATTTAGTTTGTGTTTATAATTTAAACACAACAATTTAATAAAATGATAATAAATGCATTAGAATTTATGAGCAACATTTCCGTTGTATTACACTGAATACATCTTTTCGTATGAGTATTTGACAAAAAGAAAGTATCATGCTAACATAAGCGCAAATTAAAAATAATGCGATGTGTTGACAACTCTTACACAGGAGTTGCATGCGATTGTTATCGCTTATCGCGTAGCTAATCGTGGCTTTGTCGCAGTTGTGTCTAGTTTTTGTTTTTATTTAATACAGCCTTAATAAACAAGTGTTTTGTGAGTAATTTATGCACATTGGTTAGTGCAACTTAAAATTCGGGAGAAACAATGTGTTTAAATTGATAATAAACATGGTCAAGTCCCTTTATTAGCACCAAAATTCGTGGCTCTAAATTTAAGGTGTGGTTGGGCTTTGGTTGTTTGACTAAGCGCAGCTTTACTCAAGTTGGGCGGCGGCCCTGCCAACTTTCTTAGGCTGTAAATCAAGAAAAAGTGACTAAATATATAATTAAAACAGTTAATGTACAATTCAATTATATTTATGTTAGAAATGTTTGTTAGTTTAATTAATTGTTTTGTAATTATGCACACACAAACTCCAGACCACGCCTAAAGCAGCAGCACACACACACAAACGTACATTAATTTCCCCATGTTCATATACAGTGGAGCTTGACTTACGTACATCTCTCTCGACCGAACATCTTAGCCCGTCATTATTTTTAATCCCAATATATTTGGCAAATTTTTTGCAACATAAGTTCTTGTGTTCTCAGTGTAACTGTCGCTTATTGCGAGCTTGCACTGTACACGTGTGTGTGTATGTGTGCGCTTACTAATACAACCGTTAGAGGTCTGACTAATACAACTGATCTCTTGATTTGTTTATATGGACTGTTCATAAATCGATTATTGCAAATAAACATTGTCTATTGTTATTTATTTATAGACTACGAATTTCCAATACGAAATGTGCCTTTAGTCTTCGACGCAACGCCAGCTGGAAGAGTTCTCATAACGAGCTCCTACTAAAACTAAACCAAGTCACCATGTCAACATGCAGCAGGCTACTAGTCTGCTGGCTAGTGCAATTATTGCTGCTGGCAACGGGCAGGGCCCAACTGCCCAGCGACTTGCAACAACAGCAGCAACAACAGCCGGGCCAGCCACAGTCGCCGACGCAACTGCAAACAGCCCCAGCCATATCAGCCCAGTTTATAACAAGGATTATTCGCCTCGCTATAATCCATTGTACACGGGTCAACCACAAAATCCCGACAGCACACAATACGATAATCCGTTGCTGGACTTCAACAATCAGCCAAGTAACCCAAATTATGGTGGCGCCGGGCTTAATCCAAACAACTATAATGGCTACAACAATTACGACGGTAATCGTCCATTGTTGGGGACTGGCAGCAATATTGGCGGACCAGGCAGCATTGGCAACGCGGGGCCCCAATACGATCCCTTTAATCGCAACACTGTGACCGGCAACTCAGCTATCGGCTATAGGGACA
This sequence comes from Drosophila virilis, assembly GCF_030788295.1. NCBI lineage: Eukaryota > Metazoa > Arthropoda > Insecta > Diptera > Drosophilidae > Drosophila > Drosophila virilis. The sequence continues at coordinate 57,572 of NW_027212956.1, read as the reverse complement.
TGTTCACCGATGAGGATAACTTTTGTCCCGAGCATTGGGTATCATTCCGACAGACATGGCTATCGCTTTATACGGTCCCCCAAGCGCAACTGGGCTGAGGCGAAGAAAATATGCAAGGCCTACACAGCGGATTTGCTGAATGTGGACAATGTGGAGAAGCATTCGTTTATTTTAAAGCAGTTGATCCTGCAGAATCAGCGACAAAATCGTTTCTTTATCTCGGCACGCCAAACGGGTCCACAAAACTGGGTGAATGATGACAATACGCAACTGGTGCAAATTGAAGACTCTTTTGCCTTCGATGAGCAGCAGGCGCTCGAAAACGAGGATCTAATTGACAATCGTTTCTTGTGCAAAACGATCCGAACAATCGCAATTTTAATAATAATCCAATCAGTACTATAATTCGCTGGCGGGCACAACGAATCTGAATCAGCGGAATCAAAACAATCTGCGTGGCTACTTTGGTATGAAGAAAAATCAGGAAATGCAAATACACATATTAATATCGTTTATCCATTACAGGTCCAAATCAGCCCTATGGAGATAATGGCTATTTGCGGGATCGTGTGGTTTATGCTTATTCGAAAAAAACGCGATCGCTGGATGTTTATGCCTGCGTACGAAATTGAAATGAATCTCTTTATATGCGAGTCCAAGGCGCTTTACAGTCCTGACAATGTCAATAAAAACTGGATGATAAACGCCCCTATACCTATGGCCTGGGACATTCGAGATTTGGAGCGCATACCACGTGGCCCGTTCTTTGTAAAGCAAACCAAATGACACAACCTTTGATGTGAACAAGAATCGGTTGATCAACGATTGTTTCACTGGGCTGCCTTGCTGGAGGCTATCCGACGCCACATACGAGTGGTTTCGCGAAGTCTATGTGAACGATACGTTGGAATACCATCGGATTGATCCCTTGGTGGACAATCGCTATACCATATCGGGCGGCAATTTGATTATTTATGAGCCCAAGCAGGCTCTGGATCAGGGCGCGTATCATTGCATTGCACAAAACAAATTTGGTCGCATCCGTTCGGAGAGTGCGCATCTTAACTTTGGTTTCATTATGGAATTCAATTTGAAGCGTTCGGCAGAATCAAGTGAAATGAACTGGGGCAAGTCTATATTCTGCGATCCGCCGCAACATTACCCGCTATTAAATACTATTGGTCGCGTGATTATTTTCCCCAATTTCGTGGAGGAGGATCAGCGTGTTTTTGGTCTCTTACGATGGTGCCCTCTACTTCTCGTTTATTGAGATCGTAAGATCGTGCAAATTATTCGTGCACTGTACAAACGCTTGTCTCAGATACGGGTCGCAATGGACCCTTCTTTCCGCTGCGCGTTACGCCCAATAGCAATTATCAGGCGTTGATCTTTGCCAATACTTTTCCCAAAGTCTTTCCGGAAGCTCCAGTTGCCGGCGAAGAGATTCGTTTGGAATGCATGGCTTTTGGCTATCCTATACCTGCGTACAACTGGACGCGCAATGGCCAGCCGCTGCAGCGCAATGCCTACACGACCAGCTATGGACGCGTTCTGATCATTCGGAATGCCACGACCAATGATAATGGCCAGTACACGTGCAGTAGTTACCAATCCCCGTAAGACTCTGGAAAGTCCATTTATATCAACATACAAATGCGACCTGAATTCACCATACCGCTTAAGGACATGATCAAGGACTACAACAGTGATGTGACCTTCATTTGTGAAGCCTTTGCCATACCCGATGCCAACTACACTTGGTACAAGAAACGGCGAGCGTCTTGATCCTTTAAGCATCAATCGGGACCGCTATGTTATACAGGACAATTTGCTTACCATTAAATTCCTTGAGAAGGACAAAGATGAGGGCATGTACCAGTGTGGTGCACAGAATCAGCTGAAGACATCCTACAGCTCGGCTCAGTTGCGTGTGCTATCCATGAAGCCATCGTTTAAGAAGCGTCCGCTCGAATCGGAGATCTATGCTGTTTACAATGGCAATACGACTATTGTTTGTGATCCAGAGGGCTGCACCACGTCCCAAATTTCAATGGAAAAAAGATGGTCAATTGCTGGGCTCCGGTGGACATCGTCGCATTTTGCCCAGCGGCACTCTCATCATATCACCTACATCCCGTGATGATGAGGGCATGTATACGTGCGTAGCCTCCAATCAAGCGGGATCGGATGAATCGCATGCTCGAGTAATTGTCCTACGTAAGCTATAATTGTGAATACTAGAGGCACTGCAGTATCTGAACATGCATTCATATATTTTTGCAGAGGAAATTCGCTTTGTACAGAGGCCACCGCAGCGCATTGTTTCCCGCGAGCATGACCTTATTATCTACACTGTGAGGCTGCTTACGATGAGCTGCTGGACATTGCCTATGTTTGGAAGCATAATGGAGAAGTACTACGCAATAATCACGACGGCACCGAGCGCATTGTATGTCCCACCTTACTCCAAATCTAAAAATTATAAGTTCCTATATCTTTATAAATTCTTTTGCAGATTGTCGATTGGAACAGCTTGACGGTGCACAACACAACGATGCGCGATTCTGGCGATTATGAGTGTGTCGTCAAATCAGCTGTCAATGAAATTAGTACCACGACAAATGTTATCATTGAGGGCGCTCCTGGTGCTCCAGGCGGGGTGCAGGTGATTGAGATTGGCAAGACCAAGGCCATCATTGAATGGGTGGATGGCGTAAACAATGGTCGTCCTATACGCTACTACCATATACTTGGCCGCACCAACTGGGAATCGTACTTGGACCAACGTTTCCATGTTTCAACATGCGCGTGAGGTAGATCGTTATACATCACGCCAGCAGACTGAGGTCGGAGATTTAACGCCATGGTCCTCCTACGAGTTCAGCGTCACGGCTGTCAATGATCTGGGCATTGGCGCACCTTCGGCACCATCGCCCATCTACAGCACCTACGACGATAAACCGTATATTGCCCCACGGAATGTGGGCGGTGGTGGCGGCAAGATTGGCGATCTGACCATTACCTGGGATCCGTTGTTGCCACAGGAGCAACATAGTCATGGCATACATTACAAGGTATTTTGGAAGCTAAAGGGTGCCCTTGATTGGGCCTCGGATATAATAAAGAAACAAGAAAATGTAGGCGTGGCCGTGGTAAACATTCCGCTCAACAACTATTATACCGAGTAACGAGGTGAGAGTGCAAGCAATCAACAGCGTTGGCCCGGGACCCATTAGCGATACGGTTGTCATACACTCTGCCGAAGATATGCCACAAGTGGCGCCACAGAAACCGTTTGCGCTGGCCTATAATTCTACCTGTTTCAATGTATCCTGGAGTCCCATTGACATGTCTCGTGAGAATATACGCGGCAAGCTAATAGGTCATAGGGTAAGTGAAAGCTTATTAAGTATGTTGCTATAGCTTGTTTACTATATACGTTTATTACTCCAGTTAAATATTGGAAGACTACGCATCAGGAAGAGGATGCCGTCTACTATTTATCGCGTACCACACGCCCCTGGGCGCTTATTGTGGGTCTGCAGCCGGATACGTATTACTTTGTGAAAGTCATGGCATACAATGCGGCCGGCGAGGGTCCCGAAAGCGAACGTTTCGAAGGTGACGTCAATTAGGCAAAAGTGTTCAAATAACAAATATTTAACGTATTTATTTTATTTACAACAGAACGCACATATCGCAAGGCACCACAGAAACCACCGTCTTCAGTGCATGTCTATGGCATATAATCCGTCCACGGTGCGCGTTGTGTGGCGTTTACGTATCACCAGCTCAAGATGAGGAACCCATTGAGGGCTATAAGGTATAAAAGCCTGTGAATATGCTTTAGGCAACCATATATAAAATGTAATTCCCTTTTTGGCAGGTACGCATTTGGGAGACAGATCAAAATATGATCACTGCCAACAATACAATTGTGCCTATTGGACAGAAACTCGAGGTCTTCATCAACACACTGACGCCCGGTAAGAGCTACAATATGCGTGTGCTAGCCTACAGCAATGGAGGCGATGGACGCATGTCCAGTCCCACTCTGCGTTTCCAAATGGGCAAGACAACACGCAATGCAGCGAATACACGACACGGCCACAACATCAATACCGCGCTGATCATGAGCGTGTTATTGTTTATCACAACCTTTTTTTATACCAACGCCAATAATTAGTAATAAGATAATATGAAATCAAACCGTCCGAGTTTTTTGGCAAAGCGTACAGCTTTACAAATACATACAAACTCAAGAGTCTCGTTTAGATATAAATCAGCAAACATTCCGTCTACTAGCGAAACCTCAGCGAATTGAACATATGCGAAACAAATAAGAAAGTGACCTTAAATATATAAAAATAAGTAGAGCATATGAATTGAAAGCAATGTAAGCACACAAATCTATTATAGTTATAACATATATATATGTATGTTTCATTTTGAAATTACCAACGAAAGTTTTATAATTAGCATAAGCACAAAGCTGTCTATCCATTTTACGACCTTATCTGTGTTCGTTCGTCCTTGTTTATGATTTTTTAAGCATACACTTATACAATGTATTGATTGAATGTAATTGTGTCCATTATACAAATATTTGAACAGCTATTTTATAATAAAATTAAAATCAATTCTAAAATAATAGTACTGAAGACAGCAATTTGAAATGTTGGAGCGCTCAGTTCAGTTCGATTGCTGAGCAGTCGATGTTATCGATTGCTTATCGATAAAGCAACTCTGAAATTTTAAACAGCTGATCGCTTCGGCAATTCCATATGTATTTTTATACATATATGTGTGTGCGGAGAAACCAATGATGATGGCTCATAGGAAAATTCAGTGAAAACGCAAGAGCAACGAAACGCAAGTAAATAAATAAAATGCTTTTATAACGGCACATGTGACAATCAGAAAACAGCTCCCTCCAATCAAAAGACGCTCGCTCGTAGTTAAGCTAAAGGATTCAGCAACCGAAACAAAATGGAAATGGCAAAAGCAAACGGTTGGGCGGTTGTTTGTACCAGCACCAACACAAGCACTGTTCCCATATATTCAAAATATACGCGCTGCACGGAACTGCGGCGTGTCGATGACAACGACATATACAAGTTGGCCACAATTCTCGATGTGAACGGCTGCTGGCGCAAGCTAATGTCCATCATACCGAAGCGCCTGGATGCGCAGGCCTGCAGCGCACCGGGTGCGCTCAACTATCAGGAAATCGCTGCCAAGGTGGGACTTAAATATACCGCCCAACAAATAAGCCTGATTGATGGCACCGCAGAACGCTTAACGCCCGGGCAAAGCATATCGCAGGTAATGATTGACGAGTGGAAAACCTCAGGCAAGCTAAACGAACGCCCCACAGTTGGTGTGTTGCTGCAATTGCTTGTGCATGCCGAGATCTACAGCGCTGCCGATTTTGTGGCATTGCATTTCCTGAATGGTAAGTAACATCAGCAATATTTTAATTTACCCATATCTAACAGGTTTCACTTTGTTTTAGAGCCGAAACCAGAACGTCCCACTGATGGACCTGCAGCGCACATCAGCTTGGATTTGTGCAGTGAAGATCTCAGCGAGGACATGGACGTGGAGGACGGTGCTAGCTACCAGCCCAATACATCCGCATTGAATGCAGCCGTTGAACAAGCCCGTGGTACTGGCATGAATCTGGATTACTTCGATAAGCATATGGTTAGACGCGACAAGAGCGTACCGCAGCAGCTTGAGAATGGCACATCCAGCACAGTGCCCGTGCCTCCACCACGAGCCGCACGATCCTCGCGTCTGCTGAAAGCCACGGCCAGCAATGTCGCTCCCACAACTGCAAGCAATGCCCCATCTGCCTCAAACACAGCCAACGTGCCCAATCTTTCAATTCTCAATGCAAGCAGCAAAAAGCTGGCGGCTTCAAGCGAACAAACACTTCAGCCGCAAAATATACCAAACCTATCCATACTCAATGGCAGCTCCGTGGCAGTATTAATGGCAACAACATCCACGACGCTGGATGCTGGCAATCGGACAACGCCAGCAATGGCCGCAGCAGTGCAAGCACATCAACAGCGACCATACCAAATGTGCCACTGATAACGCTTTTAATTGAAAATTCCAGCTGCGAGATAAGCGACGCATCTGATGCGACAGCAATAACATCAAAATCGACCGCTACGAAAACAGTACCAGAAATGAGCACAGCTAGCTACAATAATTTGCCAGCGATAAGCGCATTAAATTTGAATATTGCCAGCGGGGCTGGGGAGCTGGATGGCAATGGAGCCAAGGCTCGCGGTGATAATGCGGACAACAACAGCAGCGGCACAAATAGCCTGAGTAATGATGACGACGACCAAGAAGAAGATGACGATGACGATGACGACGATGATGTGGTGGATGTGGATGACGAAGAGGCAGATGTGTCACTACCAAATCTGAGCAATTCCGATCATCAGACCTCTAATAATGACTCCAGTCTGACAACAGTTACCTGTACCAGCGGCGAGAATAGCTTTGAGTTTACCAACGATTCCAGTTCGGCCTCCAACGATGATTACACCAACAACATTCCGAATCTGAGTGAACTCCAGCAGTAGAGTAACCGTCCACTAATACGCACTAGTTTACTTTTTGCAAGCCACACCAACGCACACACACATTCCGTTAAGCACTAAAATAGTGGCCGTTAATGGATGTGGTTTGTTATACTAATGATATAGCTATAGAGTAATGTATATAATGTCCGGATAAGAAAAATTCTAACGCAAGTTGTTAACTGCCTAATTTAACATATCGCTTTAAATCAGACACAGCATCCATGACACCCAATGGAATGTTATATAATAATCATTTGACGCAAAATATTACATATTTGCATTTGTTTTCATCATCAAACTAAAGCACAAGTCAAGCAATCAATCAAAGCAAGTTTTGTATTAAAACAATTTTACAAAAAATATACATTTATAACACTGAAGAATGGTTTTCATAATCTCCGCCATTGATTTCATAATGGATTATGGCATATACCTTATTCCGCTGCTACCACTTTTGATAGCACTGAGGATTTCAAAAAATCATCAGGATACCCTCAGCTATGATCAACCGAGAAACAACAAAACAATTTGAAATTGACAGGAATATGTCAGTCGCGCTCAAACACAAAAAAAAAAACGGAAATTCAAACTCATCGATTTATCGACCACAGCGAGTGCAACTCTGTGTACGCGACACATCAACAACAATTGCGCATCTCTAATTTAGACCCTGGACTTGTATATTTTATTACTGGTTTTTCTTGAATTTTTCAAAATTTTTCGCAACATGGATGAGTCGGAACTGCTCTTCAATTTGTTCTACTTCCTATTGTGCATGTGCGTCATTTATCCGCCCGAGGAATTTCAGCGTCTGGGCTTTACAATCGAGCAGGTGTTCTCGCGATTCCTGGGAGAGGAATATCGTGATTTTGTTGGCTACCATTTGCGCCGCACATCACTTAATCTCTTCGTACACAGCTGCCTGCCCGTCACCTATTTCCTCATACACAGATTGAAGTTTTCAGTTTTTGCCACACAACAACCGCTCGAAGATAATGAGCTTGACCCGGATTTTCCCATGCCACAGGAGGCAGTGGCCTTTAAAACACTCACCTGGAAAATGGCGCAACGCTTCAGCGTGCTGGCTGTTTTAGCCGTGCCGGCACTGATCTTCAATTGGCATCAGCAAAACTGGCGCCGACATCCCATAAACAAAACACTGGCTAAATACTCGAATACTCCAGGCAGTTACAGCGTCGTAGCCAGCGACATTGGCACCGAGTTCCGTCGCCAGGATATATACAAAAAGAAACTCAACTCCATTAGCATGGTGATTGCCACAGAGAACTGGATTATCAAAACAACCATGTATAATGTCAACTTTGCTCATCAAGCCAACACTTCACTCAGCGTTGCCAAGGTATTTATCGGCTGCTTTCCAAATTTCTATAATTTTTAGATAGCTAAAATACTTTTTTGAAGGCGGAAACGTACAATATATCGCACCACGATCAGAACGATACCTTGCAAATGATTAGCATAGTTGTGCGTCCGATGCGTCAAGGTGTTTCCGATTTTAACATTCGCATCAATGCATTGGAATTTCGTAGCTTGGAGGATCGCCTTAGACGTCCTATTACCATACCCTCTAACATACAATTCCATCGAAGCGTCATCGATCGCTTTGTGATGTATTCAAAACGCAGGTGGCACTCAATCCAATCTTTAGCTCGGAACCCATTACAGACAAGTGCTTTGCCTGCATGCTAGCCGAGCCCAACATCAAGATAAACAAGCAATGCTCCGATTTGAATCGGGCAGGCGCGCCTCTAACAGATGAGGCATGCTGCTCCAATTGCTATTGTCGGCCCATGTGGTGTGTGGAGTGCTTGGCGCGCTGGTTTGCAGCCCGTCAGAGTGACATCGATCGTGAGGTATGGCTAGAACAGAAATGCACATGTCCCATGTGTCGTGCCAAATTCTGTGTGCTAGATGTGAGCTATATAAGAGCAACAGTGGCCACCAACGAAAACGACGATGATGCCTCATGATTTAGTTAAGTGAATTAAACGTTTAAGGAAAAGGAACCTTATGCTTTATTTGATTATATTTTAAGCATTGAATTTTTACTAAAGTTAAGACAAATATACATATGTATATATATACTATTGTAATGTGTATAGTTAAAGATATGCATATGCGATTTAGTGCAATTATCACGTTTTAATACTTGTACAATCTAAGCAAGAAAGAGATAATAATGTTCATACATTTACTTTATATATGTAAGTACAATCGATCTATATATATATATATATATATATATATATATATATATGTGTTTATATATATTTAGAGAATGTCTAAGCTAGCGCCCAATCTGTTCTATACTCTACTAAAACTAAATAGCAGAAAACTAAAAAACACACAAAATAATCTTTATCAAGCAGCCTGCGCAAAAATTAGTCTTTTCCTGTGTTGTTGCAGTTATTGTATGTTTTTTTCGTCGTGTTCTTTTGTTTTTATTTTTTTGTTGTTGCGAATTTTGCACATTTATATAGTCCACACGTTGTGCAATAAACTCTTAGGTTGATTTAATAAAGCGTAATACAAATGCTATATAGGGGACACATATGTCTATACATATATATACATATATTTAAGGCTTTATATATATACGTAAATGCATGCATATGTCAGAATGTATATAGCTCCCGGCACTATCTATAAATTTGTTTCGTAAAAACTTTTATAGCTCTCCGTTTTGTCACGTTGACTTCGCACCGAGGACGTTCCCGTTGTTGTCGCTGCACTGCCGCCAGTTGTTGTATTTGTATTATAGGAGCAGGATGATTTGGACATGGCGCTGGTTGTATTGCGCGCTGAGATCTGCAATATAAGAGTTATAATAAATTTAACATCTAGTCAAGCAATCTTTAAACGATATCAGCTACAATTTGAGGTCTATTTAGATTAGGGCTTCACTTGGCTGCCAGCAATCAGAGACACTGACTTTCAAAAAGTAATCAAAAGACATGTTCCAAAGTCATAATTTTGATTTAGCACCTGATTTTAATCAAATACATGCTATCGACATGCACTAAATACATACGAATATATATATATACGAATATGTATGTATACACAAGTATAATTCTCTGCTGGAGCTGTTTTTTGACAAGTGGCGGCAACACAACAGTCGAAGCGTGCACAACCACTTACCTGTATGATATATGTACGTACCTACGTATATACATAGGTGTTTTTCCCTATATGTATAACAATAAAAGCACAGAAAAAAAAGGTTTGTCTTTGTTGCTGTTGCTTTTGCCATTGTTGTTGCTTGATAAGGTTTTTGCGCTGTTAAAACGCAAAGAAGAAAATTTTGCAATATCTGATATAGGTGTACATACAATATTGTTTGAGTGCTTTAGTTGGTAAAACCTTGGCCATAATTCATGCTACACTATCATAGCACATTAACACGGATATATAGACCAGACAGGGGCTTTTCATTGTCATACTTTAAGCCCAGACCACGTCACGAGTTCTATTAATACTGGTTAATTTTTTGTCGTAGAGAAACTCTTAAAAACTGGTCCAGTTTTTAGTTTTAAGATAAACAACGAAATTCTTGGAAAGTTTGGCTTGAAATCCTTGTTTAAATTTGCACAGCTTGAAAATTATTGTGCCGAGGTGTTTGTTGTTTTAAATTATGCATACGACATGTGGTACAACCAGAAACATGACCAATCTGAAATTACTTTAACTGGTATAATAAAACAAAGCGAGATATTTGTTTTCGTTTCTCAATAACATTAGCCAAGTTCAATGCACAGACGACAATGACGCGGCAACCGCCGCGTGGCTGTTGACAATCGATCGGTCACTGCATTTGTTGCGTAACAAAGCAGTAAGGAACACACCCTCACCACCCAGCTCCCAGCTCCTCCTCCCCCATCACACCCCTACAGTTAGTGTCGTGGCATTACCCCTTCTCCACTGACCAACCGGCTGGCTGGCTGGCCGGTTGAGTTTGCCAAATTTAACAAGATTCGCGTGCCGTCGAATACAACTTTTGTATGTGGCCCCTGCGACGTATTTGGTTACGTTGTTTGCCGTGTAGATAGTTGCATATATTTATAAACGAAATTCGAATGTGTATTATATGACAATATGCTAAATTTTGGTCGGTTTACTCATCTTACGGTGGCGCCAAACAAATACAGGTGTATCAAATTTCCAGAAAGGTGTGTTTGTCGGTCGCTGTCTGTACATACATGTACGCAAATATATATATACATATATATATCTTTATATGCATTATATGCATAAAAAACACATGGATCTTACTTATTTTGGCTTGCACACGAGTGAGTTCTGTTCGGTTTTTTGTTTACTTTATATACTTATTTTTAATAATTTATTTTTTTACCTGTGCATTCATTTTGCAAAGGCACATATAAAAAGTAATATATTTCTACTTTTTCACTTAATTCAAAAGTAAACAATCCTCTTATGAGGGCATTCGTCTGGCATAAAAACTTACTAAATGTTAGGTTCCAAGATCTGCGACGCAAGTGAAAAATTGCAGTCAAGGCTATGAATTTGATAGCAGCAAAAGTACCCATTATAATCTTATCTGTTTTTTTTTTTCTTTTTTATAGTTGCCAAATTGCAAGCAAGAGAATTTTGCACTAGTTACGCCATATCTATAAGTGATTTTGGTTTGGGCCATGTGAAGGCGGGATGCGTTTTTATAAGGCCAATACTAGATACTAAGAGCGCTCGGGTCTGATTTATATTTAAGCTTGGCAACCTTTTCACTTGTGTTCATAAACGAGTTTAAGCTTCAACTTTTTTTTTTTTTTTTTTATTCGAGCAACACTTCTCCTAATTGCTTTTATTACGAATGACTAACGTTAAGAGGTTTTTTGTATAAATATTTCACAATTGTATCTCTACTCTTGGCCTTAAGTGTACGATACACGTAAAGCACTTGTTCATTTTTGCATATATCGCAGGAAAAAGTGAAAATTTGTCATCCTTGTGGCTTATATGTATATATATATGTATGGATATGTATATAGGGAGAGCGTAGCCCATAATCATCATCATAGAGCTGACTGCACGCCGTCTTATCATAATAATGCAACTTCCGTTTATTATTAATGAGCATTTCCGTTTTTTTCTGTTTTTTTTTTTGCTTCTTTTTGTTATTGCTGTTGTTGTTTGTTCAATTCACTTGAAAAAGACACAGCAAAACTTATATCTGACGTTTGGACTTTCGAGCCAAAAGACCCTTAAGACCCACGACGTTGCTAGATTAATATATATACAGATACGTATATATATATATATAAATCACGCTAACGTGCACGCACACAATTTACAATATTGATCGCGATATTGCTGTCATTGATTTATATATATATATATATTGTCTATTTTTGGAGTGGCCGCCGATAAGCAATGAAATGAAAATGAAAATGAAAATGGGCCACTACAAAACTGGGCTAAAAGGAGCACCTGAACGCACCTTATCATTTTCCTTGCCATCGAACAGTTTCCCGTCGACCACGTCCCGTTTCTTGTTCTTCGACCTGAAGCGGCCCGAGCGTGATATTGTGAAATTGCGCCATTGATGCGAGTATTGATCGCAGCGCTTCTCCTCCTCATTCAAGATGCTGTCCAGATAGTGCATGGTCGGCTCATGGGCGGCGGTCATGGTGTTGCTCATGTTGTTCAAGGATCGTGGGTATCTGCTGTTGCTGGTCGCCGGTTCAATGATAATTGCTGCTGCACCTTTTTCAATGACAATCAGTAATCGTGGCCAGTTGCAGTTGCGACAACAACTCGATTTGGTATCAGTTCATTTCGTTTATTTTGTTATAATGCCGAGAAACTCGCGACTGATACCGACTAACGTACTATACAATATATATTAGCGTATTTCTACATATGTTTTCTTTCAACTTTTTTCGTATTCTTTGCTGCCGCTTTTATCAGAGCAACGCGTCGCTGCCGATGCGTGTTGGTCGCCGGTGCCCGTCTGACTGCGGAGTTGCCGACTCAACGTTGTTATTAACCGTAGTCGCTGTCGTCGCACACAAGTGACAACGGCGACAGCAACAACAGCAGCAGCAGCGGCAGCAGCGGCAGCAGAAGCAATAACAACGACAACAGCAACAGAGTCGAGAAGCAGCGACACGACTCCCAGCTCCAGCTCCAGCGATTCGTTACGTTATGAGTGCGCCCGCCTTTGGCCCCCAACGGACGCTCAGTCACAAAGAACAAACGCAACCCGTTGGAGTTGTTGTTATTGTTGTTGCTGTTGTTGGTCTTGTTGTTGCTGTTGTTGCTGGTGTGACTGCAGCGAAAGAAAGCAGCAAGAAATCTTTCAACTGCGGTGAACGCAAGAGCGTGTGATTGCTCCTGAAAAGCCAAACAGGTGGGCTACACACTCGCACACTACACACACATACACACACACACGTTCACATACACACTCCTATATAAATCACCTGTGTGCGAATTTGGCTCTGTATTGGTTGTGCTTCATGACTTCATGTTGAATAGACGCAGCCTTGCAGACTGCCTTAATGCACTACAATTAATAAAATATTTATATTAATATTATTATTAAATAATTTTGCCGACATGCATTTAGTAATACCTGTAAGTCTCGAATTTTGTTAAGACACCTTTAAAAACAAACAAAAAATCGAAACGAAAACCTTATGATATATATGATATGATATCGTAATACAAACCGGCCGGAACCGAAATGTGTACAATCTGCAACAAAAAGATTTTATCATAGTTTCGTTTAAGCTCAAAGTTTCGGTTAATCTGACACAGAGCTATTTGGGCAACTTCGAGAGACATTAAACATTAAGCTTGCAGATCTAACTGAATCTTAAAACTTAAAAAAGTGCGCCCAAGAAATCTATTTATGCCTAACTAAAGAGATTAGAGCGCACTGCAAAAGTCGCTATTGGCGGACAGAAGTTTGCGTTTGTTATACATATGTATTTTGTATATGTACACACACAGATACCATCTAGCAGCTCGTGTGTTGTCGATGATAAGCGCAAATAGACAAAACAAACACTCGAGTCGCTAACAATTATAAATGATTAGATCGCTTTTTGGAGCATTCACTTTGTCCGGGTCTTTAACTGTAACTTTTGTGTACATATGATAGATGGGATGATGTTGCGGCTCTTGTGCAGCACCTTCAAGCCATGTTTAACTACGCACACACACATACACACACACACACTCACACATATAGCCGAGTAAGTGCTGCCGGGGCGGTCACTCACAAAGCGGGTTCATTATCTTGATGACTCAGGCCGAGCGGCTTACAGGGCGAGTGCTTTAAAATAAAGAAATTATTCACACTTTCTTGCTGCGATTGCAGTGGGAACAGTCGCGGCGAGCCTAATCTAATCTGGCCAAGTCAAATACGTATTTTGCACTTTGGGGCATGGATCTTAAATACACAGTGAATTAATATTGGCATCATTATAAACCCACCCACAGCCAAGGGCTTTGGTTTTATTTACATAGGCAATTTTGCAGTATTTGTAGTTTACACAATGTTAACATAAATTCAATTCTGTGGAAGCATATATGCATAATATGTGTTATAATTAGTTATTTATATATATATGTGTATGTATATATATATATATATATATATATATATAAATATATATATATATATATTTAATAGCTAAATGGACAGTGCAAATTTGATTTCTCTCATATTTTATTGATAACATAAAATTTGACCAACCAATATGCGGCTGACTTAATCGTTCCTTCCTGAAGGGCTTCATCTCGCAAGATTTAACATTGAATTTGGCTCGCATGTACGCAGGTGCATTTTTTTTGTTTTTTTTTTTTTGTTTTTGATTTTCTGAGTTGTTGGTGACCTGTGCCCCGTGTTTTTGAGTGGTTAACAAAATGAACTTAAACCAAAACTGAACTAGTTGAACAATAAGTATATAGCTATATATCAATTGAATTTCAATTGAGTGTCCATTTGCATCTAAACAACGCTGTCCACACCATTGACCTCATGCTCCCTTTCCCGCTCGCGGTCTCGAGCAGCACGGTCCCGAGCAGCCGCCGCAGCAGCAACCAGGCGGGGCATCGCCAGCACTGGCTGTTGCTGTGGCTGCTGCTGCTGTTGTTGCTGCTGCTGCTGCAGGATATGACGAGCCCCACCAATACCAGCGGCACCAGCGTTGTTATTGTTGCGATGCATAAAATTGCGTATGTTCTCCTCCGTATAGTCGACAATACGACGTTTCTTGCGACGCGCGTATTGCTTCTGTTTTAAATAGATTTTCAACATGCCCTTCACAGTGATGAAGGTTAAACCGCCGAGTAGTGTGCGATGCAGTGTGTTCTCCACGGAATCGAACAATATGCGACCCACAATGCATGAAATTGTTGGCAGCAGCAGAGCTCCGCAAAATATGCGAGTTGCCGAAACTGGATCCGAAAGTGCCGGCGTGGCCGGATTTGAAGATGTCGGCAGTTCTTCCTCCTGCTGATTACTGCAAACGAAAATAACCTCAACTAAAGCCACTATCAGATAGATTGAGAAACTTACAGGTCTGGATATATAAAGTTCACAAAGGGAAACTTGCGCATGACGGTGCCGCGATTGCGTATCAAACGCAACAGGGCGTCTTCCCAACGAATTAGCCGACCAAGTACCAGGCCAACTGGTATGGCAGGTAGGCCAATTAGTAGTATGAGCGGATCACCGGATTCCATTATAGACATGCCATGCTCGTGACCAACAATCTGCATGAACATCGTTATGACATTATATGTAGCTTTCGCCTGATGGGCTCACCTGGAGGAAGGTCACAGCGCCATAAGTCACCGCTGTCCAGTACAGCGAACCGACAAAAAAGCCCGCCGCCAGAAACGGACTCAGACGCTTGACCAGATTGTCCATGGCTTCTAAGGCACCACCCAGTTTGCCCATTTGTGGGAATACAATGATGTATTCCGTTTGACATTGCGGGCAGGATACAGAGCGAAGCGCATTACCCTTCTGTGTCTTCTCATCGATCCAGCGATACAGGCAGCTCTGATGAACCCACTTTGTTGTGCCACGACACTGGCAGGGCTGCACCCAGGCCGCCAAGCGATTGTCCTCGTCCGTCGCAAAGCAAATCCAACAGCACCGTTCCGTGTCCACGTTGAACGAATCTCTCGCTGTTGCTGCAGCAGCTGCCGCCGTGCGCCTCTCTGCCTCATCTGTTTCGGCAATTGTCGACTTTGATGTGGTCGGCAATGGCTCCAATGTGACCGTTGTGTGATCTAGCGCTGATGAAATTTCATTACCGGCCTCTGTTTCGGTTGCAGCGTCGGCAGTGGGCGCTGCTGCTTTATCATCCATATCGCTGCAAATGGCACCGTATTTAGATGGATTTACGTACGTTTGTCTAGGCATTTGGAATTTGAACGCGGTTAACTTACTCGGAAATTTGAAAGTCACTCGATTAGGTCTGTTTCCTTTACAGCCCAAGAATAAAACTTAATTTTCAACTTTTTCTATTCAACTCTATCTGAAACTAAAATATATGTGAACTAGAGATGGGCACGTGACTTATATTTGTTTACTCCAATCCCACTCACGTGTAAGCAACGGTGTACATTTTTATATATGACATGTCTTGTAACCGTAATTTTAGTTGTTAAAAATTGCCTTGCAAAATTAAAGCAAAACCGTTCTTAACTCAGCATTTTGCTGTTAAACGGCAGAATTACGTGGTAAAATACCGCATGCGGCCATGTACTAAAAAATACAATACATTCCAATAGAGATGTGTAATGAGAGATTTATATCGAGCAACAGCTTATCGATAACTATACCGTACACTATTACACTACGAACAGCGTATGAACTTGTGTCGTCCAATGCCATTCTGTGGAATTTGTGCTTTGCCATTTAGGGATATTTCGGCTGCCCACACTAACAGCGTATATACATAAATCATTTATGCTTATTACTGCAAATGCCAGTAAGGTTTTAATTTAGCAAATATATAATAACATTACAAACAAAGCCCCGGTGTGGTAGATAAGTATTAATGAACCCCGTTGACTTCGCGGACTGCTAATCCGGCCACGGCATTTGCTGTTAGTCCAGTTCACTGTTAGCGTTTTGTCGCTGTCGCTGTGGTCTGCTTTGCACCTCATCCTCTTCATCGAAACCCTGCATTAGCTGGTTGAAGATGTCGCCAAACATGCCACCAAGCCCGGAGGGACCAGCATGCACCTGCTCCGGTTGCTCATCAAAGTATATGACACCAATCTTCGTTAGATATTTATGAAAGGAAGCGTCTCGCTTCAGGGAAGGATCATACAGCTTGCGCAGAGCACGAAATCCCATCACACTCTTCGTGTCGATAAGTCGAAACAAGAAGTACAGGAAATTGATCAACGGCTCCTTGTAGGGAAACTCGTGCCTCAGTATTTTTGGATGGTATCGTGTATACTCGCTAAACATGTCATCTGCCGTTTTGCGATCCTTCAATGATAGCTGCTGCAGCACCGCCTGCACCAAAAACAAATCGACTTCTTTGTGGAAGCCCTTGCTCTGGCTTATTTCAATCAGCACGCGCCCGCACAGGCTACCATCCTGGCAGAGCAAATAGTGGTGGCGTGCCGACTCAATGTTTCCCTCTGTCCAGAACACATGCGCAATAAGCTTGTGCAAGACCGGATGACCGAACTGACCGTGCACACTGGTGCTCCATTTCACAACGCGATGCTAATGTAACAAAACAAAACATATAAGAAATAGTTGGGTAAATTGAATAACTTTGACATACGATCAGCGTCTCGCGCTCCACTGTAGTTGCGCTCAATCCGCGTATTAATGCACCAAAGCGAGGCACCCATTCGAAATTGTCCGTGTCATCCGGTCGCGGGCCACGCTTCTCCAGGGTATCCACTAGCAATAAACACAAATCCGCAGCGCTGCCTTCCTGCTCCTTCTCGATTAGTTTCTGTGCACCGTCGAATAGCAAATCTAAGCAGTCCTGGTAACGTTTCTGGGCAGTATAACGAAAATATAACGTTCGATACATCATGTGTGCTTCATAAAACTCTCCCTCCGCCAACGAATGGGATAACTTTGCAAGTACGCGACTGACACCCCGTTGATTGGCAGTTGAGCTGCTGCTGCTGCTGCCGCTGCCAACAGGTCTTTCGGCATCGGCCGTTGTCATATTGTTTCTTAATGTTGGGAGTGCAGCACTTTTTAGAAATGTACGTATGTATGTTGACGGAGGATGATTCTAAATTTTCCTCAATAATATAAGATTATTAATGGATACTTTATCGCAAGACAAACGATTGTTATCGATAGCTGAACAAAGATGTGCGGCCACACTAACGATAATTTGCCGTTCGCCCAAACAAAGAAATCGGAGCAGCTGAAATTGCAGCAACAAAAACCACAACAAAACAAAACAATTGCAAAAAATTTAACCCAATGGAAAGTGATGGAGCGCAAAAAAATACAAATGCTGTTGTTGCAGTTAGCGGTGTAGCACCCACCCCCCACACTTTCCCATCCAATAAATGGGTTAAACTAAATGTGGGCGGAAAAATTTATACAACAACTATTGATACGCTCGTTGGCCGTGAACCAGACTCAATGCTAGCGAGAATGTTTCTACAGGATGGTGGCATGATGCCCAGTGAAAGGGACGAACAGGGCGCGTACTTGATAGATCGAAGTGCTCGCTATTTCGAGCCGATCATTAATTATTTGCGTCACGGCGAATTTGTGTGCGACAATCACATCAGCTTAAAGGGCGTTCTAGAGGAGGCGCGTTTCTTTGGCATTTACTCGTTGGTCACACACTTGGAGGAGCGACTGGGCGAACAGGAGCAGCTCGACGATAGACCACTGACGCGCATGGACGTCATAAAAGCCATCATACAGACATCTGCTATTACGGAACTGCGTTTCCAGGGTGTCAATCTAGCCGGAGCCGATCTGCGAAAATTGGACTTCCGGAACATTAATTTTAAGGTGTGCAGTGCTCTCTGATATTTAATTACTATCTATACTGATTACTTTCTCTTCTTTATTAGTATGCAAACATGTCGCGCTGCAATTTATCGCACACAAATCTAAACTACTGCTGCCTGGAGCGTGCGGATCTTCAGTATGCGAATCTGGAATGCGCTCAGTTAGTCTCAGTGCGTGGACTTTGTGCCAACATGGTAAAGATTTTCTCAGTGTATGCTAGAGATGTGCGCGTGTCGGAATTAACTAACACGTCGCAAACATGAATCCCCACTAGGATACGAGCACGAAATACGCCTGGTCAATTTTATTCCTAAAGTTATGTATTCATTCATTTTTAGGAGGGCGCCAATTTGCGTGGCTGCAATTTTGAGGATCCAACAGGTGTGCGCACCAATTTGGAGGGTGTGAATCTGAAGGGTGCCTGCCTAGAGAGCAGTAATATGGCCGGTGTCAATTTGCGCGTAGCAAATCTGAAAAATGCAAATATGAAAAATTGTAATTTACGCGCCGCTGTACTGGCCGGTGCCGACCTGGAACGTTGCAATCTATCAGGCAGCGATTTGCAGGAGGCCAATTTGCGAGGTGCTAACCTTAAGGATGCTGAACTGACGCTGATGGTTACGCCTCTACATATGTCGCAGGCCATTCGATGATCTGAACATACCTTTACAAACTGAAAGGGACATCACCATGTGCAATTATTATCATTATATTTTCGGTTTTAGTATGTAATGTTTGGGAAAAATGCAGTCTTAATATAATTTTTGTAAATACCCACTTTGGACTGGACGTAGACGGTTAAATAAAACAGTATTAAATACAACTGAAAATAACTTATTATGTGTTACAGCACATTTTCAAAAGAAATAATATTTAAAAGAATAAATGTCAACTATATTAGCGGGCTTTATTTGAATGCCCCATCCTTGTCACACTCATTCCAGCTATTCAAATTGGACATATCGATAAATATATCGTTTGAGCCGTGAAAAGAACCAGCTCATGAGCTGAGTCCAATCAGTAACTCTTTTTGTGCTCCCAACCCAACACTAGAGGCTAGTTTAGAAGATTTGATCAGATTTGCAGAAATATCATGTTGAAAACGTGTCACTTAATTGTGGCACTTACCGCCATATTCCTATTAATTGCAACGCAATATGTGGACGCCGACAGAAAGCAGAGCAAAAAGTACAGCAAAGAGGCAAACAGCCCGCATTTCAAGCAAGTCGCGGAGGAAAAGTATGAGCCGGAAATTCGGAATCTCCAGCGACCCTTTCGCATGGCTAAATTGAATCTGATTTGGTCCAAGGCACAAAACGTAAGTGTTTCTTGTTCGTTCATGACGTTTAAATTGTAACAATATGCATTTTAGCGTTTGACTGAAAGCAAAATAAAGTCTTTGTACATGGAGCTTAAGATCCACGATAAGGAGGAGATTGCATGGAAGCAGCTCAACTCGCAGCACAAGGACAAGGATGGTCTGAAGGCTAATGAGTTGCGCCAGAAGCTGATTGGAATAATGAGCAGCTATGATTTGCTGGAACACTTTGAAGATACCCAGGATGCGGAAAAAATAAAGCCCTTTAAAGTACGGACAAGGCTTAACGACTCAGTGCTACAGATTGTTATAATTGTTTTGCTTTACACAGAAATTCCATGATCCCGAGGAGAGACACAAAAACAAAAGTCTATTTAAGGACAAGAAACTGAACCGTTTGTGGGAGAAAGCGGAAATATCCGGTTTCACGGCGGAAGAGCTTAAATCCCTCAAACAAGAGTTTGAGCATCATCAGGACAAAGTGGATGTGTATTATAGCCTACTGGAGAACATTGGCAGCCTGGATACTGATAAGCATGAGAGTAAGTTAACCTTTACTATAAAAACAAATGTCTATGTGTTCATTTTGCAATAATTTCCTTAGATGCTATCAACACCGAAGATCTGGATAGCTACAATCTCATTTCCAATGATCCCAACGATAATGAGATTAAAACACATGAACAAAATGTAAAAAAGTTTGAAAGCGACATGAATGCTTTGCGTGGTCATCATGTTGGCATAAAGGATCACTATGATCGCCTGGAGCGTTTGGTATCCTCCGGACCACATAGCCAGGACTTTATAGAGCCAAAGGTGCAGGGCTTATGGCGTGTGGCACAGGCAAACAATTTCACGGACCAGGAACTGGCGTCTCTTAAAACCGAATTGCATCATTTTGAGAGTCGCCTGCTAAAGTTACGTCATTTACATGCGGAACATGCTCTGCACAAGGAGAAGTACAAGGTATTATTGAGAAATAATAATGTGTAATTGGTTGATTGAAATGCTTTATTTTCCACACCAGGACGAAAAGCACAAGGACAAAAGCAATCGATTCGAAGATATGGAGGAGCTACTTAAGAAACAAACTCGCAAAGTCGAAAAACTTCAGGAGAATATTGAAAATACCATATTCAAGCATACTGAACTTTAACTATTTATTTGATAATAGCCGTGCCAAATGCGCAAAATGAGCAAATTAGTTGTAGACAAACACATACATATTTTCTCAAACAATTGTTAACTTTAGCATTAAGATTTACTAACATTTTTATACCAAAACCTATGCAGCTATGGAGCGCAATAATTGTGTTATTAAATGAATTGAAAATCTCATGAAGTTAAAATTTCTCGCTGTGTATTCACTAGAGTTGCCAGACATTTGCATTTGGTGTTGCCTGCGTGTGCATTTTTCGGGTGAATGGCAAATGGAAAAATCGTAAATAACATTGCAACTGCAGCAGCAACAGCAGCGAAAACTATGTGAAAAACAGTTGTAATTGTTAATAATTGTAAAAGTGCAATGCATTTCGTGACGTCGCATGGAAAATTAAAAGCGTGCTCGTGTTATTTCTAAACATACATAGTGCATATGTATATATAGATGTAGGCATGGTTGAGGCGACAAAATTTGGCAATCTGGAGGCCTACACATATCTGCTTGTGACGCTAAATTTAACGCTTGCGTTAATTGTAATGTTTTTCAATTGTCTGTGCTGCAAGAAAAGAATACCAAAGTAAGTAAATGGAGTCTGCGGCTATGCCCATAACCAGGCTGCTGGCCAGCCACATATTGGTCACTGCGCGAGTGAAAGTTACGTCCCAGTTCCAGTTGGATGCGCTCGCGCCAAAAACATTAATTCACCAATTATATCTACATATGTGCATATGCATTTTACGCAGAAATGATTTGCTCGGCCTGGAGGGCATGGTGAAGCTAAAGAACCCCGACGAGGTTATTGTGGTCAGCAGCAACAATTCGAATGCGAATACGAATGCGGCAACAAATAGCAACAGCCTGGTGCACAACAGTGAGTCACAAGCAGAGCTGAATGCGTCTACGGTCTCAAATGCTGACTCAGAAAAGAGGTGGGTTGCCTGCTGTTCGCTATTCCCATGCAAATCATATTCAATTGCAATTCATTAATTGCTCCATCCCCCCGTACGATAGATCTAGCACAGCGGCGCATCGCAGCTTGCCGGACATACCCGTTGCGGAGAACAACGACAATGGCTCCGAATTGTATGAGACTGTTGCCGACAAGCAGCTGGCCAATGCGCATAATCAAAGTCGTACGTATATACACTAGGGGCAAGACAATAATATGCTAATCCCTACCATTATCTTGCCCCCCAGCAGCTCAGCCCAGTTTGAAAAAGCAAACCAGCGTATCGCAACATAGCTCCATCAGCCAGGCGGATGATGTTAGCTCGCCGTATTCGCGTGTTAAGGGCTTGCCGCATGATTATGCCAAGGTGCGTGGCACCGAGCATCCGTATGCGCAACTTAATGCACCGTCCACCTCCACCTCTGCTGTAGCAGCAACAAATGCAAGCAATTCCAGCAGCAAAGCTGCATGTTCACAACATGGCACCGACTCACTGCAGCGTGGCTCACAGCTCAGTGGCGAGTCGGCACAGCACCTGAACGATGAATCGACTTCGCAGGTAGAAATACCGGCTGCATCGGCTATTGCGGGCATGATATCGGCCAGTCAGGATCTGCCCTATATGACGCCGCCCATTGCAAATCAACATTTTAGTGGCGACTCACAAGACTCTTCTAGTAAGTGGTCATACTCTGCTCTCTAAGAACTGTTTTTCGTAATTGTAATTGTAATTGTAATTGTAATTGTTATCTACAGAGGGATATACGAGCATTAGCGTGCGTGAGCCGCTGGCTAATATTCTGGCACAGCAACCGCCGAGCAAACAGACGGCCAGAAAAACTACGCTGACGCGTGATGTCAATGACTCGCACTATGCAACCGTCTCAGACGATTCGGGTAAGTCTCAAAGCCATGATGCTGATTAAAAATATGTTGATTAATTATTTTGCTCACTTATGTAGATGAAACATATGCGGCTATTGAGGATCCCAACAATCGTCACATACCAAATGCCACCGATATTTATACAAGCGGTTCAGAGACCTATGCACAAATCCAGCCAATGCAGGCTAATCCCATTGTAGTGGCAGTTGAGATTAACAACAGCAGCAGCTTGTCGGCAGCGAGTGCAGCGACAGGCAGTAGCGGGCAGCTGCCGCCGCTTAATCACACTACGGGCAGCGGATCGACGCACCGAGTGAGCAGCAGCAGCATGGAGTATGCTGGGCCCGTGCCGCATCATGTGGATAATTTGCGCGCACAAATGCACTCGCGGCAAGCATCTTCTTCGTCGTCTGTGTGCAATTTAGGTTCGCCCAAACCGGAGAAGAGGCAGGCAAATTCTCCGTTGCCTCCTACGCCCAAAGCGAGTCTCAGTCAGTCGCAAGGGCAACATCACCTTCATTCAGCAGCAAGCAGCAGCAATCTTACATCTGGGCGCAGCTCTGTTATCTCTGTAATTGAAGCCGGCGGTGAGGGCAACAACGATGCCAATGATGCTAGCAATGCATCCCCACAGCGCAAGCACAGCAAGAGTCTAAGCCCATCCAAAGATGTTGAGGGCAGCAGAAACATCGAGGGAATGTACGCCAAGGTGAGTATTGGCTTATTGTACTGCCGACATCACAATTATAACCTCGCCGCTTTCCGATTGCAGGTGATGAAGAAGCACAAGTTCTCCTCACACCAGCCGGAGGTACTTGGTGTCAGTCCCTTGGATAGTGCAGCAGCGGCGCTTCTAATGGATCCACTGAAGCTGACGACATCTGGGTCTGACAAGAGTCGTGTGCGCAGCAACAGTTACACTGCCAAAGATCATGGATACGAGACGATACCGGCGGATGGGCAGAAACTGACGCAAAATCAGCTGCCGCACGAGAATCGCAAGTCGGATTGTTATGCCAACATTCTGCAAAAGGAGCGGCAGCTGGAAGCAGGTAAATAAGTTCAAGCAGTCTCTTATTTTCCAGTAGAGATGAACGATATTTGTGCAGATCAAAGGTGAAACAAAAACAGGGAGAAATCAATGTAATTTATAGAGCTTAAACGCAATTCATTGTGCTTAAAGCTCGAAACCCAACAAGTCAAAAGCAAATTAAAAGCTGTGAAGCTTGAAGAAGGTTGCGTTGTTTTGACTATGTATCAAGCTATTTTTCAAATTAATGATAGTTTCAAGCAAGTTAAATTTTATTTACTTAGAGCAATGAACTTTACTTGATACTCGAATCTAGAAAACAAAAAAAGCTGCAAACTTGTAGCTGGAAAACTTTAAGCGAACTGAACTGTATTAAGAAAATATGAATTGTAGCTTTCTCAAACGCGTGCTGGAACATTTTCAAAAGTGTTTATTAAAGTCATGGTACAAAGCTCAGTTCAGTTAAAGTTAAAGCTTAGAGCTCGACTATAAATATAAGCTATATGTCTTTAAACTCATAGATTATGGCTAGAAGCTTTAAGCTGGCTAATTTGCGTTGACTTATCGCAATAAATTGAACATCAGGTTTATAGGTCGACTTTAAGATTTGTAACTCTTGCACAATATCGTTTATCTCAACCTTTTAGTTCCCAGCTACTCTGTCTAACCACCTAATATGCCCAATTAATCTCCTCTTGTTTCTCTCCTTGTGTCTTGTTTATTTATTTTTTATACTTTAACCCACGCCTTGGGTATCCACAATTTAGTTGTTTTGCCAAAATGAGAAATTTGCGCGTTTCGACAGTTTCGTCAGTTTTTGTTGGAAACTGACAGTGGTTAGTATATCAAATGGATGACGCTTTTTAGCTTGGCATGCATCTTAAGACTTTAACCTCTACTCCAGAATTTTAATGCATTTTACTAATAGCCGCCTTTGTTGTACCGGTTATAACAGCTGTCAGTCAAACGCATCACAACAATATCAGCAGCAGCAGCGTTCAGGTCAAACCTGTTGCGCCCAGCACCAGCACAAAGCACTACGAGACTATTAACTGCCCACCGTGTCAGCCCTCGAACAGCAACGATCCTGGCTATGAGCAGCTGCAGACGGCGCCCAACGATGATGATGCCAAGAAGTCCGACTATGATCCCAACTATGAGGTGTTGAAGAGTCGCGCCCATTCGGACGATGGCTATGCCAAGGTGCTGGAAAAGAAGCGTCCGCCCGGCGATGTTGTGGATAGTAGTGGTGGCTACAGCACAATACCTGGCGCCGATGCGAATCATAATTATGCCAGCATACTCGAGACTAAGGCGCATCTGGCACCGGCTGCAAGCGAAACGGATCACTATGCGCGTATAGCTGAGAATGTGGCGCTCACTTCGCCCCTTACGCCCAACTCATCCTCCATGGCGAACAGCTTGTCCATGATTACAGTGACCACCAGCACCAGCATGGTGAGCAGCATGAGCTCACATCAGACGCCTAGTTCCTCACAGTATGAATCACTTACGGGCACGGGCAGTGAAACGGATCCCAACTACGAGTCGGTGTGCTATTTAAATGCCACAACAATGACACAAACAACAACATCTACTAACAACAGCAGCAACAACAGCAACAGCAATAGCAGCAGCAGCAGTAACAACACGGATAATGGCTACGAGCGTCTGGAGTCGGATAACAATACGCAGGCGAGCAGCCCGCTGAGCACGCCCAGTGAACAGCAGCTGGTAGTGGATGATTACTTTCAGGTGTAGCTGTAACAACAGTAGCTGCAAACAGTAGTGAGCTGGATCTCGTTGAACTATATTTACAAAACGCCCACAAAAACGCACACGCACACCCTAGCATTTTCGTTTGCCTAGCAATTGCTTTTATTATTATTACTTTTTTTTACTCAACGCACATATCACATTGGATGCACAGCAGCAAAGTTTTTGATTAGAGTCCATGGAACCCAAGAATAAAGCTAGATGTGTTGCATGCATTGTATGCTGCTTCATATCGGTTCGCACTTTAGCCCTAGCCTAGCACTTAGTTATATAAATAACAAGAACTTCATGTACAAAGTATTTGTATGTTAAACTCGATAATTATTTCCACGCGGCAGATAAGCCTATATGCTTACATATATATAGATAGCTATATACTATGAGTAAATCTAAATACCAGTGCGTCCTAATTTAGTTAAATTTAATGCAAGAACAAAGGCGATACGTTTTCAATTGATTAGAATACCGCGTTGATAAGCAGAAAGATATTTAAAACAAACAAAAAACAAAGTAAGCAAATCAAGGGAAGATTACTATATTATAGATTGTATATTTTTATATGTTAGCATTTTTTGCTGCTTTTTTACTTTATTGATGTCGCCTGGACATACATACGGACATATGTATACCCATTCAATACGATTACACACACACACACATACGATAACTGGCTGACAAGCCCATGTTAGTAAAAAACAAAAACAAATTTCAAGTATTCAAGCCACAAATAACTAAGCTAAAAGTTGAATAAATTATTGATGACTGTCAATTGTTTTGATTTCTTGCAATCTAGTTTATTTTTCGTAAAGCCTTTTCACCCGTTATTCACCATTTGAAGTGAATTTAAAAAAAAAGAGGATTGCAAATAAATTTGAAGTGAAATGAATGAACATTAAATTTCAATTCGAAAAACTTTGCAAACATAATTTTAACTTTCTGGCTTCCACCCAAGATTTACCTGTGTGAGCCGAATGGAAAATTGCTGCAATACGGATAATGATAAAGGATGAATGATAAGTTTAAGGAAAATTAAACTTTCTTCCAACAAGCGAGATAACATTTATCTTAAACAGACAAAGCAGCTTTCCATTAATTTTGCAGCTTTTTGTGTGGAATTGTTGAAAACCCAGTTCCTAGATCTAACAGTGTGTTGATAACCAATGAAAAACTGTTGTATATACTATATAGATTTAATAATTTATTTATTTACGTTTTACAGCAGCACGAGGGGCACAATCCAAACTACACGTGCAACTACACGAGACTGTGTTTACATAGATACAAGTAACATTACGAGCATAAATTGCAATTGCAACCACATCGAGCACAAAAGGTATGCATATATGTATTTTTATATGTATATATATATATGTGTATATGGGAGATTATTTGATTTAGCTAAATGCCGGATGCAGTCAGTTGTTACCGGCAGCATGAGCGGCAGCAGCATCTAATGCTGTGCCCGCCGTGTCCGTTGCTCGTGTGCTGTTCGCCATGCGAGATCGCCACACATAGTAGATGAACGCACAGAGCACAAACTGTAGGAATATGTATTGATAATCAAAGATCAAGCTACACCTATGAAATGTAAAGGATGAAACGCGCCCGACAAGCGCCGAAACAGCCGCTTCCACGTTTCATTCATTGTTTCCATCGGCCGGCTGTGCCATAGCCGCCACGCCTGCTGCGGCTACGGCTACTGCTGCTGCAGGCTGTTGTTGCTGCTGCGGCTGCATCATTAGCATTGCCTGTGGGGCCGCTGGCAATATTTGCTGTTGCACCTGGGCTAGGAATGCAGCTGATGAAGCCGACGTGGGAGGCGGCAACGACGGGGGCTGGCTGACAACTGGCGGTTGCTGTTGCTGGCCGGGATCTCGGTTCAGCAGCGCAATATTGCTGGCCTTCATGCGGGCTATAGAGGTGGCCAGGCCGCCTCCCATAGCCGATAGACACGGTGACATACAAGGTGTTGAGCATGATGAATTGCTGATTTCACACTGGTCAAGTAGGCGGAGAAGCTCGTTAGTGTCGGGTCCGCCAGAGGTTTTCTGCTGCGGCTCATCCTTTGCGTGCAGCGCCAGTGCTGTTGTTAGATCCCACATTTGTATGGCTCCATTGCAGTGACCGGTGAGTATGAAGCGTGAGCCCATCCGCGACGATACCTCGCACTCGTGCACACAGAATGCCGATATGGTTGAGCCATCCACGGAGCGTATCACACAGACACGATCACCGTTGGAAGCCTGTCGCACATACAACTGATTTGTCTCGGGCACCACTTTCTGCACAAAGATCATGTCATCGTAGTCGCCATAGGGTCCAAAATCATTGCCAGCCGCATAGCTGTAGTTGCTATCTGTGGCCTCCAGTGAGACAATCTTGAAGGAAGCCTCCGGCGTGGATCCCGGCTGTGTCGAGAGCATGCCACGAAAGCGTGTCAGGCTCCAGGTGCGCACATGATGATACTCGCTGCAAACGGATACCAAATACCGCTCCGATAGCATGACCTGTCATAGAAGATGGTTGTTAAGTACATTTTTTTTTTTAAAGAATCAAAAAAGTCTTGCCTTGGTAATGGGACTTTGATGTACAAAGAATGTCTCGAAAAGATGTGGCCCATGACCGGCCGTTTCCGGATGCTGTACAATTATGCGCACGGCTCCGGATTTGGTGCCATAGGCAATCTCTATCCAGTTGCCGCTTATGCTCGACGTCTTCGGAGTTAAATAAACGGATATTGCTGTAATGGGATCCATATTGGCGTCCTTATACAGCTCGGTTACCAGCAAATCGTTGTCCTTCATACGCAACGGAAACTTTTGCATATCTAGGAGCAAAAGGGTTATTAAAGAGAGTCTATCTTGGCTTGTGCGACATACCTATGTAGTAAATGGAGCCATTGTTGCAGCCCAGCAGCAGAAAGGAGCCCGCCGAGTCGAAGGAAAGCACCGGCACCAGATCCTGTATTTGCCAGTGCTGTGTCATGGCATGCCAGACGCCAATTTTACCAGACGAGGACAACGCCACCAGCTGGCTGCCAATGAAGAACAAATACTCCACGCGCACATTGAGATTGAAGGTGCCAATATCTGATTTGTTGCCGCCCTCCTGTATGCTCCACAAACGTATCTGGCTGCCATACGATATGGCTATCATTTTACTTGGCATCGGCTCGGCGGTGGATGTGTTCACCTTCGAGTTGATGGCAATGCGCTCGATGGCAGCATCGATGTGTGGCGATGTGAACACTTGCTGCCAGCCATTCGAGTCCTTCACGCGATAGCAGGTGACAAAGTGCGCATAGGCAACGGCAATCCAGTTCTGATGCGCCTTGATGATCTGCACGCGCAGCGGTGGCGTCCAATTCGAGCTCTGTGTGGGACTGAACACCAGACCCACTTCGTTGCGTATCACTTTGTTCAGATCAGCCGAGGAGTTGCGCGAGTGTCGCATAAAATCGAGCGAAGCGTTGCGCGAATGTCCACCAACTGGATTCCAGGCAGCTGGAGGCGCAACAGGTGCCGCATTGGAGCTCGAAGCGCTATTTGAGCCACGGCCACTGCGCAAATCCCAGGACGAATTGCGCGAATGCGTAGAGGAGTGACGCGACGAGGCTGATGATGTCTCCGGCACGCGCACCATGGAACCAGGTCGTGCAGCAGCAGCACCATTGCCAGATGACGTAGGCAAACCAGCATACGATTCCATGGGACTGTTTGCAGCTTCCATTGTGGCCTGCAGCGCATCATTGGGCGGCATGGCTGGTGCTGTTAGAAAGCCATAGAAGAGCACATCGCCGCACGAGGAGTGATTGAGATCCTCGCACAGAGCCAGACGCTTGGTCAGCGGCGTGATGCCATAATACTCCGCCTCATGGCGCAATGCGCGTATTTCACAATTCTTGATATCAATGTCTTTCGTCCGCAAGTAGTTTAAAATGATGGAGAAAAGCGTCGGATCGCGATCAATAAAGATGGCATTGTGCTCATCTCGCAGACTCGAGATGCGACCACTCAGCAGGGCCGTAAAGAATGTGTCCGGTATCCATGTAAGTGTTTGCCGTGACGTCGAGAAGCTGCAAGCACATCAAGGGGGAGGTAGGGGGTGTGTGTAGTCTATATTGTGTTGGTTTTTTTTTTTTTGCATGCGTCATCAAAGTTAATGCTAGATTTGCTCCACTCACCGTTGACCGCCCACATTGAGATTAACCAAATCGCTGCTGGCACTGTGCATAAAGTAGGACATGCCAACTATTCCACAGCCGCAGTGGCAGCGTCAACCCAATTCCGTAGTCTATTTGTGTGGCTTCGATTTGTTGCCGCGGTGGGGCCGCCGTCGTTGCTGACCCGCTGACGACTGCAACTGCAGTGACAACGACGACAACGCAGCGTCTGGCTTTGTGTGGCAACTGTTGTGCGCTGCGCTGCGCTGCTCTCGGCACTTAATATTCGTTTTAAATGTGGCGATCACTTTATTTTTGGAATTGCGTTTTCTTTATTTGCTTCAGCTGCACTGCGCTACACACAATTTTTACATATACTATTTTACGCATATATGCATATGTTTGTAAATGCGTGTAGTGAGTGTTTTTGTTGACGTTGTTGCTTATCGCTGTGAATGGCATACGACATTATTTTGCGCATCTGGCAGCACGGCATGCCGCTGTAACTGTAACTGAGCTGGCATTTCAAAGCACCCAGCGGGAAGGTTGTACCTGAATTTAACTGAAGGTTAGGTTTAGCAACAGTATAAAACATAGAAATATTTACTTTACAATACATTTCAAGGAGGGTATTGATGTAATGAATAACATTTATCGATTCCCTGTCAGCTGAAAAGCAAAAGTAATTAATCACAGAGCAACAAAATTCCGCAAAGTTAGGTCAGCACTCACCTGCTGGGTTCACGTCGAGAAGAACTCAACTCCTCAAATTTTTGTTTGGCAAGTACTTTTAAAGGAAACTTGGGAGCTAATGCTAAGGGTGGTCACGAGAAGTGCTAATTCAGCAGCTTTTTATAGTGATTGTGTGTGTGTTGAAATCGTAGGGCATTAGGGCAAGCAATGGAACAGAGCGCATAAACCGCAGTTGCCGTGCCCGAAAGGAGTGGAGCTCCATCTGCGTGGATACCTCACACATGTGGAGAGAATAAACCGACAAATGATAACGACACTCGAGCAAACAACAATAAAGGAATCGAGTAAATGAAAGAAATAATGGTGGCAGAATGTGTAACAAGTAACACAAGCGCACGCACACACACGCAGTCATATCCTGCCTGCGCGGTGCTCACCCCGTGCCCTACCACCCCACTCATACAACTCATCTGTTTGCCGATGGGTGGGTGGGGGTGGGGGTAGCGAAGCCCCAACAGCTAACCAAATGCGAACAAATGTTTGGCTGTGCGTGTGCGTTTGTGTGTGTGTGTGTATGTGTCTGTGCGCCCAGCATATTAAAGTGAGCCAATTTTGGCGCGTGTTTTGCGCTAATTTCGTTTCGGTTTCTGGGATTTGGACGAGCTCGTCTTGAACATAAATAATATATATGTATGTATATGCACCTGACGAAGTAAAAACGTGGCAATGAAAGTATATTGCCATATAACGAAAATATTCGAATATAAATATTATAAAAACAAGGTGGCATCGTTATTTCGAGCTTGCGTGCATCGCAGAAGTTGTGTTAGATTACAGCTCGACACCCTCTCGTTCTATTCTTTCTGGATAACCGTATTTAACAGCCATATTGTTAATCGTGTACTATGAGGCACATTAACAGGGCAGAGTTGCCAATATGAGGGGAAAAGAGACGGAAACAACATATGGCAACATCTTTAAATTTGTAACAGGTAAAGCTCAATCTAAGTTTGAAGTCTTTTTAAACGAAAGCCCATCAAATAAAATGATATGGTTTATCATGACTTGGTTTATCTTAGTAGAAAAGATTAAAACAATCCATGCATGATATGCTCATACTGAAAACAGAGTATCTGCTAGTCGATCTCACAAGCCAATTGCAACTTGACTTGTCATAACAATTTTCAACTAAGTAAATGCAGTCAATTTTAATATGCACACAAATGTGCATATATTTATTACCTTACCCATATGAAGATATATCTGCGTGAGCCACAAATGCCACCTTTATGAGCTGGGTGTTAATTGTTAATCCTTGTTGACACCGTTTTTTTTTTTGTTGTCCTTCTTTTTTGTTGGCTGGAACTGTGCTGGCGCCAGGCTTAATTTCTTAAATGGCGAACGCTCTTATCTGGCCTCTTGTGCGTTTTGTAATTAATTGGCCGTACATATATTTTACTGCTGCTGCCAGAAGCGTTGTCATAGGCCGCTCAGCACGTGCTGCCGCCGTTGTGGAGCAGCCTAATGATTAATTACAATTTAATTTGTCTGCCATTTTGTTGGGCTTCCACAACAGCAGCCGCCGCCTATGCACAGTGGGCCACAGCTGTGCGAACGAGCAGAGCTTTGTGTAATGCGCGCATTGTGTGTAGTTTTTCAAGGGTCTGGCAGCACTGTGCAGCAGCAGCATTTCCGCTTCAGGTTCGAGCAAATTAATTGTTTTTGCATTTGATGCTGCTTTGCTTTTGCCATTGTTTGCATAGCCAGCCAAAATATGCTAATTATTTGTGCGAGACTTTTTGGCTTATAAAGCCGCGCAATGAATCGGCAACAATTTTAGTATTTTTAACTGCAAATGCTTTAAACTTAAAGGTAAAGAAGAAGTTGCCTTTCAGTTATGACCTTAAAATGCCTGTTCATTTATCGTCCTTTGCAACAAAACTGGATGAGAAATGAGCTGTACTTTGTGTTTGGTCTAACATGAAATTAACTCATTCTTTGCGGCCAACAATAACAACAGGCGTTAGGCCTACACACCCATACATACATGCATAAAAACTGGCACATAAATAAAGGCGTTCAAGACTGAGGTCAAGCGACGCCATTTTTCAGGCGGCCAAACAAAAATTTTGCTTCAAGTGCTTCATACAATGCTTACGTGTGAGATCCTTTGTCTCTGTGTATGTGTGTGCATGCGTGAGTATTGGTGTAGCACATGCTATTCCAGTTAAGAAAACATAAACAAACGCCCACACACAGTGTGGCGTAAAAGCTTTAAACGTGCTAACAAAACTATGTCACGAAAGCTTTTACGCGTATTATAATGAGCATTGTCTGAATGAGATGACGACCACAGTAGGCGCAACAGTTTTGAGCGTGCGCGCAGCACGGCAACACTGGACGCTCTTAAGGCGCTTTCACTCTCTTGCTGGCTCTCTTTGCTAGTCTGTTGGAGCAACAGTTATAGGCGCTGCTGCTCACACCCTTCGCGCGACCCAGACAAAGCCTTGCCGCTATGCTGCTCTACCTGAAATTGTTGGGGTCTCACCCATCCATACATAAATATGTATGTCAGTCAGAGTAGCGGCAGCGCAGTTGGCGTCGCAGCCTTGTGCAAGACTGTTTCGGTGTTTGAGCACCCAGGACCTACTGCGTGCTGTAGGCAGATGGCTTTCAGTGCCTGGATTGTTATTGCCGAGCTCACAACGTGCCAAGCGGAGTGCGCGTCTGTGCGTGACTAGTGTTGTAAAAGTCGTGAAGTTAAGTACTGTTTCGTTCTTGTATATTTAACAAATGGCTACGCGCGTGTGTGTGTGCTTGAGCTTTTCATTGTAGCCAAAGCCACGTGCGCTTATTAAAAAAAAAAAATACAAATGAAAAATGTTTCAAAATCCAGAGAAATACGTTTTTTACGTTTTTTGCGTGAAACATAAAAAAACAGCAGCATGCTTATGAATTGGTATGTCCTATAGATCTCATGCAGCCATTACGCATTCACAATTAATTCACAATAACATGATAACCAAAGAAAAAGAAAAAAAAAAAAACTTATTAAACATCGATATTCAATTATGCGTGCCCTTGCACATTTTTCCCATTTTCCACGCCGTCAAACAGTGTAGGAAGACTGCGACGCCTTGCCCCTCCGTACGGTGTCTGGTTCCCATAGTCTTTGGGCCACTGTGCGTTGTCTGCTCAGTGCACATCCTTTAAGGTGTTTTGTGTCTGCTCTGTGCCCTATCTGTTTTGCTTTCATCTTCAATTTCCTTTGCGCACTCGCGCGTTTCCATTGCCATGACCGTTGTCGCCAGCGACGGCATCTTGGCACATAAAATGCCAAGAAAATTACAACTTATTGAGTTGCAAAGCGCGCGCACACACACACATACATACATATGGCGATACTGAGACATACTGTCCCCTTGGGAGCGTGCCACACTTTGGCCCAACCTCGACGCGAATTCGTCTCAAGCATCACCAGCGTTTGCATTTGCATGCCTTGACGAAAAACATCTGCACCCAAATATGTGCGCGCGTGTGTGTGTTTGTGCGTGTGTGCGTGGTACAGATGCTTAAAGCCATAGTTTAATTAGCTCAAATTTTTGTAAAGAACGCCTTGCCCGATTACAGCAGACAGACATTGGTTAAGCTGCGGCCGCAGTCGTAACCGCCAGTTTTGGGCGGTTGCGGGTCTGCCTGCTGGAGGTCCTTGACTTGTACTGCTTAAGGATTACAGCAATATTATGAATATTTTGGCATTTATTTAAAATGCAATATTTTATATATAGAGTGTAAATAAGTGCTTATATTATTAACTTTTTATCCGAATACTGAATTCGCTTAATATAGAATGTAACAGTCTAGAGAAATGGGACTTTCCACTGTATCATATAGGTGCCATAGCAATGATCGGCCGAAAATAAAATTTCAGTACTAACTACTTTTCTTTAAGATATCCCTGACCGAACTCGGCATTTACAAGTCTCACTTTGCTCCTCTTCGGAACCCCATATTTAATAGCTTCAGCAAACTCAGCAATATTGTCCTCTTTAATGCTCCTCGCATATCTGAGTGTTATTCAATTTGTCGAGATTTTTCTGATATTGATATATAAATGTTTTTTTCAGATGTACAAAGAATTAAAATTTCGCTTGTATCGTATGCATTGGCCCTTACAACCTTTATTCCGATTCATATTTTGAAATATTATGAGCCTTAACAAATAAAGAATTTAATAAATTATTCTGTTCAGGAAACTGTATATATAAATGTATAGTACTATGTTTGGCTTCAAATTTGCGAGAGTGCAAACTATCTGGCAACGCTGTTGCTTAAGTCATTAATAAAAAAAGTTGCTACTATTTTAACATTGTCTACTACCATTTATACAAACTACCTTTTGCTGCCACAGTCTATGCCTTTTGCAACACGTTGCCATTAATACGTACTTCCCTTGACACTTGTGAGCCAATAAACTTGAAAAAGAGCAACAGTTGCCGCATACTGACACACTGACACACACACACACACACAAACACATACACATACACTTATACATAGGTGCACACATACAGACACACAACACACACGCGCGCTAGCCGAGCGCTGGCTTCGTTATTCGCCCGAACAGCTGGCTCGCAGCTCGCCTCGCAGTGGCAACAGCGAAACTTTGTTGAGCCGCACATAACGCAGATGTCCTTTGCCGTGACCGCTTCGCTCTGTTGCTTTGTTCGCATTCGCGTCGCGCCGGCTTTTCACGCAGCCAACGGAACGTGCGTAATTTGAAAGGAGTGCCGCGGTGGCTGGGTGGAAACCCGTTCGTTCGAATTGTTGACGGCACGCATGCTGTGATATGTTAATTTTCGTCTTTGGCAACACTTAGCAAACAATTAGTTTGTCAGTTGGGCGTGACACGCCCATACGCACTGAAAGTACGTGTTGCTGCCGTTGCTACAGCCAAAGGCAAGTGAAAAGTTTTAATTGTTTGCGTATTTTCATTGAGAAACTTTCCCTACGTGTATGTCCAATTGTGCGTATGTGTGTGGCTGTGTGTCTTCTACTTAATATTCATGCTCGCCTCAACAGTTTTGATAGAAAGTTATGGCCCCCGACTGTCATTCAGGCTCGACATTATAATAATAAAGAAAAACTTGTTTGCCTTTTGTATTTTGCATTTATGTTTTTGTTTCCTTTTGTTTTGTTGCCTTTATTATCATCATCATCTGGCTCTATTGCTTTTATTCTCTCTGATTAAAATCATTTAATGATTGCATTTTTATTCTGCTCCCGAACCGCTCTTCGGGCAAATTGCTGTTTTTTGCTATTTGTTACACTTTTCATTTCTGACAATGAACATTTTTTCATTTATCATTGCGACTGCGAAAAAGAAAAACATTCGTTTTGCATCTTTTATGAAATACAGCTGAAAGATTTTTACTCGAAACCCGGCCACATACACACATTTTTTTATTGTTCTGTTTGCATTTTATGTAAATTTCCGTTTTTTTTTTTCCCCAGCATGAATTGACATCAATTCCGGCTGGTAATGCTTTAAGTGCTGCTTTAAAAGGTTGTTGTACTTGCCGTGTGCTACAAGGTAAAAGGAAAAAAAATAAAACGACAGTAAAAATAAAATAAAATATAAAATTGTTGCCTACTTTTCGGGGCATGCAATAAATTGTTCTGCTTTGTCGTTTTCATTTGGAATTAGCATATATAGGGCTTTAAATTTGTGGCCATATAAAGAAAATTTCGAAGAATTGGATTATTCGTCGAAGGTTTTAAACATGAAACTTTAGGAACATGTTACTTTCCTTTTTTATCTAATAGTTTTTATTAAATTTATATTGCATTTCTACCAAATTTTTCGCTCGCAAATTAGTTGGCTTCGGCTTAAGAGCTTATTCAAAATTATTAAAAGCCCTATTTTTCATCAAAAATGCATAAAATTATGAATGCTACGCTGTATATAGTCAAGTGCATTAATTTAATAAAAATTTAACGCAATTTTATTTCCTCTAATTTAAAATTTTCAAGCGCTGCATATAGAATCAAAAGTTCAGGCGTTGGTTGAATTTTATGCGAAAATCTATACTTAAAGTTTTAAACACATTATGTTCAATATAAAATAAATAATTTAAACAATATCAATTGTCGAAAGTTCGTTACAGCTTGATGAATTTTAAGCTGAATTCAATTTTTGAGAAATATATGTTATATGATACATATACTGATTTTTAATGAAACTAGCAACCAAATGTGCTATGTATTATCTTCGACTGCGCCTGAGTATAGTAACTTCTGGAATTAAATCTGTGATACATGTATATTCACGGATATATCTGTATATACGACTGTTTGTTCTGACTGACTGACTGACTGACTGTCTAAATCGTGAGACATGGGAAGCTAAAATTTTCTCTCCGATCGTCTCAAACTTATTTTCAGAGATCTTTGTTAAAGTCAAGAGAATGCGGCACCAAAATGTTAATAAACGAAAGTGTATTCTTCGGCTTCAACATTTGGTTCATTATGCGATGCAATTTAATCATATTTTAAATAGAATTGGCGACAATATCAAGGCAAGGCCGCGTAATACCCGCTAGTCGTTATATATACGTGCCTGATCAAAATCGAAAATGTGTTTATTTTCTTTTAAAAATAAATGAAACGTGTATAAGTCGCTATATCCCAGTCGTTAACATACCTATTAATATACTAAGTATCTGACGGTTATTCAGGGTTTATTTCAATTGTTTATAGCTTTTGTCTGTGTGTGTGTGTGTGTGTGTGTGTGTATGTAGCAGCTGTAATTGCCACATAAATGAGTCGCGTTGTAAATTTAATTTGCAACTGAAGTGCGTTTGGTGCAAAGTGAGCACTAAGTCAAAAAGTTGAATGCGAGAGTACATTTAGTTGAAAGCCAAAAACTTTTGCTGTACCGCCGAAATTTATATATGCCTTTCGGCCGTATAATTTGAAAAGTGTGTGTGTGTGTGTGTGTGTTTTTAGAGCCGCGTTCTGACAGTCATTGCCAGCTGAATGACTTAACTTTGTGCACAGCATTAAGAATGAGAGCGAAAGGGACAAGCTTTTTAATTAATAATGTTGTGTATATACACACACACACGTACAAACACACACACACACACACACATCTTAATCAACAGTAACTTTTCAGCAGCCAAGCAAAGCAAATTAATGTATTTAATTTTCTTAGTGTGAGTTAATTATGAAATTGCGATTGAATGGGAGGCTGTGCATGTAATTAGCGCTTAATTAATGTGAAAATCGATTATATGGTAGCCTGAACTTTGCACTTGTTCCTAATGGCGCACACACGCACATACACACACACACACACACATACAAACACACGAACAGACAGGTCATTAGGTTTCGTTTGCTCAAATTTTGGGACAATAGACTTGGCAAACAATTTAAGGCGCGTCAACGCCCCTTTGCATGGGCGTGTCCATTACGCCAATTAATCATTAGTAAGTGCAAAAATCAATTAAAATAAATCACTTATTACTGCTCAAATAACTTCGTCTCAATAGCATTTAGCAAGCCCAAGGTTT
This sequence comes from Drosophila virilis, assembly GCF_030788295.1. Lineage (NCBI taxonomy): Eukaryota > Metazoa > Arthropoda > Insecta > Diptera > Drosophilidae > Drosophila > Drosophila virilis. The sequence continues at coordinate 19,393 of NW_027212956.1, read as the reverse complement.
CGATATGCGAATTTTGCGGCCTTTTATTTAATTAGATTATTGTTCGCTAACATTTGAAATGGGTTCGGGTTGATTTGCTCAAACAATCGACACAATACGGATTAGTTTCAATGCATATATGTACGCTGTTAATTGTGTAAATTGTAATGCATGTTTGCGCTTTGAACTGAATTGCCAGATGTTATGGACGTCATAATTGAAATTCCTTGGAATTCGATTTAACTAATATCACTAAAATTATTGTGGCGTTGCCTAACCTGCTTTTATCTAATATTGTAATCGAATTTGCTGCAATATTTCGATCAATTTTGTCACGACATTGCAACGATTGTTTAATTAATTGCTCTTCTAGGAATGCTTGCTAATAAACGAATTACAATCCCAGTTTATCAAAATGCACAAGCATGATTTCGAATCATATTTAAGCCCCTGACAATATGCTATAATATTACATAAAGTTTTCAACAAATATTATTATTAATATTAAACAAAACTACATCCATTATAGACACTTTTGGCTCTACTCTACTTTTCAGCTTGCATTTATATATTTTATATATATTTATTTTCAATTATAACGTACATAAGTTCCTATTTTTATGCCACTTTGCTTGGCTCATTGTGAATTTACAAATTTAATTAGTTTTGACCCAGTTGTGTGCGCCTTATAAAATGCTGTCTGTCAAAGCCATAACTAGTTGCTTTGGGGCTTTGATCTGATGCTGCACTTTTTCCACCCACAAACTAAAGTTGCGCATACGCCGCGTCAGCCGCAAAACAAAAATATAACAATATTTTACGGAAAAATCCCACAGAGCAAGAATGTTGCCTTGTTGACTTTCTGCTCACAAAGCGAATATTTTTTATCATTCACAAAAAAGTTTCATTGTTGCGCGAGGCCCCGCCCCCTTCCCCTCTGCAGCAGCACAGCGCTGGCTGCACTGTTGATTTGATATAAAATTCATAAAGGACAAAAAAAAAATACAACTTGCCATTTTGACATGAAATAATCAAATTGTCACAATGCCGGCGGTTTGCCGTAAATTTCATTTTATACTCATATTTCTGTCGGCAAACAAACACAAAAACAACAACACAAAGCAAGCGAGTGCAAGGAATGCGAAAAATATTTCCGAAACGCGACCTTAACATTGAGCAATTTACATATTTCCTGGCGGCCACCACCGCGGCGTATGCGTAATGTACGCTGCGCTGTGTGGTTTATTTATGCTGTTACAGCTTATTGATTTGTGCCGCGTAATGCCGCGCATATTTTATGCTCCGCCCACGCTGTTTACCAAACGCTTATGCGCCTAAACATTTTGCTACTTCGCCTACAAAATTGACAAACAAATTTGCGTGGCAAACAAATTGCAGCGCATTCGTCAGACGCATCTTTAAGATTGACAGGCGCAGGCCTCGGCCCCAGACAAATGGCAAGATACAGAGGCCACAGCCGCCAGCATCCAGGCAAAACAATATGAGCTAGATGGCCAGATACAGATACAGCACAGGCGCAGGATACAGATATCGATTTAATCATTAGTGCTCCTGCTGACAGGCATTGGTTTCGTACCCGCCAACCCCCGCCCTCATTCGATGAATTTACATTTTTATTGCATGGCACAAAACCCTCGTGCCCCGAAACGTTGCGGAATTTGCAACGCATTGCATACACCATACCCCATCCGTCCCCAACTGTGTTAATGCTTTTATGTTTGTTCGGTGTAAATAATTAGGCAAATTATTTTGACCATCGTTTGGGTTTCGAATTCACCAAAACAAACAGCCGCCAATGATTGCCTAAAAATTACAAATTAATATAACCAATTTACGTTTAAATATGCTAATAATATGCCGCATGCATTATTCATACTCTCATTATAGTTTTTGTTTTAATTATTTTTGTTTCCAATTTCATGGCCCAGGCTCAGCAAATACGGAGCTGTTTTTATACCCTTATAGAGGGTATTTTAATATTATCATAAAATGTGTGACGCATAAGGTATAGATATTCCAAATCAGAGTAAACAAGATATCTAACCCGAATTCTACATTTCTAAGCTTAGTTACACCCTCTACAAGTATGCAAAATCTTTTCAACATCTCTTATAGCAAATTATTATGTTTTCAAAGATATTCTCAGCAAACTCAGCATTTTCGAGCTGCACTATTTTCCCGTATCTTACAAAGGGAATTGTCTACAAGAGTATTAAATCTTCGTCGTGTTGAAGATATCCTTACTTTCTCGTTTTTGTTTATTCATATCTTGCCACGCTTTTGGCTTAAAGCTCTTTTTTGTTACTTAAATCGCCTTTTGCTTGGCTTCTTTTTGTTTTGCTTCTCAAGCTGAATCAGAATTTATATTTTTAGCTGTGCAAGTTCTTGGATTTGATTTGGTTATGGCATCGCTCTTGGCTTTTTGCTTCACATTGGCTTGCCTGCGTTTGTCTTTTTGCTGAGCTTCTACATTTGCCTTTGCATTGCAATTTCTTAGATAGACTTGCTTCGCTTCTTCCTTGAATACTTAACGTTTTTGTTTCTGCTCTCGACTACCGTAATCTCAAGTTGCTATTCTTCACGCTTTAACTATGTCGTTTGCTTCTTGCTGACTTTTGTCTCAAAACATAGCTTAACTCTTGTCAGCTCTTCGCTTCTCCCTTGTCTTGTCCTGTTGCTTTGTATGTTTTTTGCTTGATCTCAAATCGTGCCTTGTTTTACTTAAAGTATTTCTTTTACATTTTGCTGCTTCTTAGTTTTCAGTTTAACAATTTGCATTACTTGGCGCTTTCTTCCTTGTTTTTTTTTTTATTGTGTGAGTTATTTTATTTTTTTTTAACATTATTTTGACTAATTGTGTGTTTCCTTTCGCTTTATTTTTAATTTCTGTTCGAATTTGTTTGCTTGAATTCGCTTTCATTCCTGCTTTTTGCTTTGTTTGCTTTTCTTTCGATTCTCCCTTCGCCTTTATCTCTTGCAACTCTTTCGCTCCACGGTGCTAAGCTGTATCCTTATTGAAATACGCTTCTCGCTAACATTTTCGCTGAGCTTCGTATATCTGCAAATGTTCACATTCACTCGGGTTTTGGCTTGCTTCACTTATCAAAACATTTGAAATTTCTCGTAAGATTTTGCTTCTCGCCGTGCTTTTCGCTTTAGTCCTTTTCTGTTATTTCTTACAATTCTATCCGCATCGTCCACATTCCATTTGCCAGATTTGATCCAAAAATATGTTTTCTATTTATCCATTGCATCATTTTTCAATAATTTGTATTGGGACATGCATCAAATTTGCAGTGCATGAAATTCTCTTGCAGGCTAAACGACTTTTTAAGCAGCTGTCGACTGTCGACACGCGTATTTCTTTAAAAGCTGACGTGAATTTATGACATGGTTACCCAACCTGGCTTGAACCCAGCCCAGTTCAAGTCGCAGCCTTTGCATCTGTGTGTGTATGCGTGTGTGTGTGCTGTCGGTGACATTTAAAGATTGATGTTTTCTATATCCGCAAGCAATCTGCTAAGTTGTGTACGTACTCGTATTTGTTTAGCAGGCGCTAGCCCCCCCATCCTCCAACCTCGGCAATCTCGACAGCACTTTACCCTTTCGCACCCGCGCTCTGTGGCTTTGTATGCACATTGTGGGCAGCTTTTAACTTCGCTTTATGCTTGTTTAATCACTCGAAATGGCATTGCATGCATTAAGCACTCGATTCAATGCAAAAAAAGCTTTTAAATCAATTGCTTTAATTGGTGGGACCCGAACATCCCTATTCATTGGCCGATTACTGGGCATACTTGCGCTTTTTTTGCGTATTTATTTTCGGGGCTTTGTTTGCGCAGACATTTTGATTTATGAGTTTACCGTTTGGGGCCTGGTACCAAAATTGAAATTTCACAAAAGTGTATAAAATAAATATAAAAAAAGAAAATTGTATATAAAGAGCAGCTCACAAACAACAGGCGCTGTGGGTCCTGCCAAGGCTTAGACCTAATGACAAGGACAAGGCTGCCAGGCATTAAATCCTGTATACGTGTATACTTATCTACTATGTGCACAGATACATATTTATCTTTATGTGTATGACTATGTGCTTGACTGTTAAAGCAACAAATTTTAATATGAAAATATGTGCGCCTCTATTATACCTTGGGGATAATTTTAGCATACGCTTCACGTACTGGCAGCGAGGGGGAAAACACTAATGAGTCCGGAGGGGCGTAAACGTGTGTGCGTGTGAGTGGCCCACATAATTATGTAGCTGCCATAGTTCCAAAGCATTTATCAAAAACAACTCAAACAATTTGCCAAATTAAAAGCTTCAAATTGTCTTGATGAATCGCTGCGCATGATTGATGCATGTCAGTTTTGAACTGTAAAGTGCCCAAATATTAAATATATTTAGCCTAGATGAAAACATTTTAAAGTTTAAGCTTTAAACTTTAAATGGCGCGGCATGCAAATAGAAAACAATAGGTGCCCAAATTTCATCGACCGATATGAGAATGTTTATTAACTAAGCTAGTCAGCCTTTTATTTTTTAAATTTTACAGTTAAAAAAGAACACCAATTCAATTTCAACAAAAATGTAACTGCTGGTTTTGACAGAAGCAACAACAGCCGGCGTTTTTTGTGTAGACATACATTTTATTAGAAGAATATTTATCACTTATTTATTAGGTTACGTATTTGTTTGAAAACTGCGATACATTTAAACATTTTGTTTAATATATTTTCTATTTTCCTCTTAAATGGTTAACATGCCGTTGCAATGATGTTAAATTTTCGCTAAGTGCTAGCGCAATGCTGACAATAGCATAAGAGCAGTAATACATTTTGCCAGCATGTTAACTGCACAATCAGCAAGTTGCAATTTTTAATATATTCTTTTTGTGCAGAGAATATGTTAAAGTGACGTTTAAATTTTCCAGCTGAATCAACAAATAGATTTTATATTTTAGAAAACAGTTTCTTTTCAAAATATTTACCATATCAAAACAATTTGGAGATTGACAACATATTAAAGTGATAGTTAACCTTAACAATAAAGACAACATGTAAAAGTGGGTGTTAACTTTAACAGCAGAATCAGTAACGATTTGTGCCGATGCGTCAAGGTGACTGTTAAATTTAACAGCTGAGTCAGCAAATAGGCTATACATTTGAGATGAAAATTATTTTAAAAATATGAACTCTTGTAAAGAAAGAAAACAAAATGAAGTTTTGCAAAGTTACTGTTAACTTTAACAAAAAAGTGTGCAAGTGTTGTTGGGAACGAAAACAAAATAAAGTTTGGCAACATTTTAACCTGGCTGTTAACTTTAATAGCGGAGTCATCAAATTGGCGTAAACATTGAGTTGCCATTTATTTTTAAGCACGTTTATTATCGGGTAAATCAAATGCACTCAAAAGCATTAAAAGCAGCTACTAAAACACCATTAAGTTAAGCCAGTTTAGAGCTAACAAAGTTTAACTTCTATAAGCAAAAGCTTAGCATATTGGCAAGCGCAGACTGAAACTAACAACAGGGAACTGGTTTAACACTGTAAAATCAGGTTAAAAACAATAAACGGCTTATTGGCTGCCATTTTTAGAAAATGTTTATAGAAACGAAACAAAGCGGCATTAGAACGGCGCCAAAGCCAATTGACCGATGGACCAGCAACAACAACTACATGGGGATGGATGGGGTTCGGTGGGGTGTGTTTGTTATGCTCCGTGCTGCCAATCGATGGAAACATAACCAAATCGCATTAATTACGCTTCGACAATTGTTGTGCCACAAAGCTTAACTGGCGTTAAGATAAAATTGTGATGGCAGATCTAGAGGGCGGGCTGCTCTTGGCATTGCCTGCTGCAAGCTGTCCTGATTGAACCACTGCCGTATTGCAATTTCCGGCACTGCAGCAAATGCTTAATTAAATGCCAAAGAGACTGTGCAATGCCCCGTCGGATCCGCTTAACTTATTTAAGCAGCAAAACACACACACGCACACACAGGCAACACGTGCTGGCCAAGTGAAACAGCTCAACTGCATCTATACCCGATTCGTGGCTATATTTGACCGACCCTGTCGCCTGTGAGCTCCACTACATTAGCATCGTTATGGGCGCAGTCACAAAGAAAATAACGAGTCCGTTGAGCAGTTGCTGCTGCTGTTGCTCTTGGCCATAATTCGCCGCCCTGGGTGGCATTTAATGAGCGGGGTCAATGTTATGCAAAATTTGGCCCAGCTGCAGGCTGGCTGCCCATTACCATCACCACCAGACCCATAGCCCGCAGACCACACACAAACCTCAGGAGCTGTCTCTCAGGAGCAACCAGTTGCCTGTTGCCTAGCTAGTCCTTTCTCCCGCGAGTGTGTGTGTGTGAGCACACAACTGCCGCCTGTCAAGCGCGTCATTAACGTGCGCAAATATTTACAAAGGATGTGTGCCTGCGTGTGTGTTTTGTGTAACATGTGTGTGTACTTTGTATTAGTGTGAGAGCTGCTGAAGTGTAACCAGCTGCCATTTTTGGGCGCATTTTTCTTACAAAGGTCAAAGGTTTACCACAGATGCTGTCTCTCGTTTTATTCCAAATGCCTGATTTCTTTTCATACACAAAAAAATATGCTCAAAAGCTGCCAAGGCTTTATGAATTATTATGAATGCAGAACAAACACTATATAAGTTGATGGGTCTGACATTTAATTGTTTGCACTTGCTCTCAATCTCTCCTGTGTTCTTTCATTAATCATGCATTTGCTTCGCATGAATCTATGTGTGCCTATGAAAGTAAATAATAGGGCATATCATGAAAGGACGTCTCCTAACCTGTTGTCAAATTTAACCACTTGTCAATAAACTCTTCCAAAAGTCTTTAAAGCAGACTAATCATTTTATGACAGAAATTTAAGCAATATGATTAACTTAAACATTTCGCATACAAGAGGTTCAGAAGGTCAACTTATTTCAACATTTGTCGAATTTAACCTTTTATCAAATTGTCAATAGCTAGCAATTTTAATACTTCAATTTCTGGTCAATTAACTTTTCTACTGTGTCGTGTCACTTAACTAAAGCCATTATTAGTTTAGTAAACACTTAAATTGGTTTGGAAAATAAACGAATCTCAAACATAACTCTCTGATTGTTTTTCACTTTTAACTGAACACTTGTGCTTTTCAATTTGCCGCAAATTGATTTCAAAATTAATTAATCCGTTTTCGCTTTTAAATAAAACATAAAAAAATGGCCAACTGCTTAACCCACGCTCGCCGTTTGGCATTCTCAAGCGTTTTCATTTTATGCACTTTGACCTACATTTACCGTTGAGCTAGGCGGACGAGCGGGCGGACGCAGCGTTCTTTGTTTTCTGAATAAATCATACGACGTGTGTGCCACAAGACCGCTGAATAAACACGCCAGCACACATACGGACACACATGCCTGGATGGCCACACGCAAATACACACAAACGCGCTCATACATTGTCAACTGGCGTTTGTTCATGTGTGTGCTTGCGAGTGTAGGTGTGTGTGTGTGTGTGTGCGGCATAAAGTTGCCAGATGGCAGCAGACGGCCGTTTATCCCGTGCATCACTTTGTCGTACGCAGTGGCCTGTACCAAGTTTTATGCTCCTGTAGCTCTCAAGGGATGCTGGGGGACAAAAAATTAAAAAAACTATTCGAGTATCTAGAAGACGGTTTGTACTGAAACTCTACAAGTTTCTACACGTTTTTAAAAATGTATATTCTACCCTAGAGCTTGCAAGTCCATATAAAAGATTACAAAGGCTTAGTTACAAAGTTAAAATTTTGATTCCCCATAAGACAATATCACTTACTGTCTTAGAAAACCAATCACTTCTTTTTATTATTAAAACTTTTTTATAGGTATTTCCAATAAATTCAGCTATTTAAAATATGCAGTGGTAAATTTATTGATCGAAATCTTTTCTGCTTTAATTTGTTTTGGTTCGAGTCCAGCTTTAGTATTTACTAAGGCAATTGTAAAGCTTGATTGACAATCAGATTGAATGAAGCCTGTAAAGATTTCTTTGATAATTTAATTAACGTTTGCAGCCTTCCTACCAAATCCTGGGAAGCGTGCTTAAGCCATTTGAGTGCAATACACACACATATGTTGCTTTAGTACCACGGTGCGTATTGCAGTCTTAATGTAATTTTCCTCTCATTTGCTCTAAAGTTACATTTCTCTTTGTTGTTTTTTTAATGCCGAGCGTTGAACGTTGATGAATTTTATACAGGTTAAGTGTTTGGGGTCCACCTTCGTGGTGGCTGGTGGCTGCTGCTTTGCCCATATTCACTGTGGGTAAATATTTGTGCGGCTTCTGGTACACTTAACCTTTTGCTTGCGTGTGGTCTGCAGCTGGCAGCTGGGTTCTGGGAGCTGAGAGCTGGGTTCTGTTATCCGAGGCACTTCCTTTGGGTCATTATCGTGCCAACCAAGCTTATAATGTTGGCCAATATGTTGCCGGGTCTACAAGCTATTTTCAAATATTTATGCTAGTCATTTGTATGCGTTCGATTTGTTGTCGCTTCCGGTTGGCCCCATCGGACATGCTCGACTATTTTTGTGAGTAGCTCAATTATTCAACTACTCATGCGAGTGCATATTTAAGCAATCCAAGTGCTCCGGAGCCAACTCTCAGCCAAGTTTGACTGGCAAATCACGTGCAGCACAGTCACAAATTCATTTGGCCAGCTCAATGCCTAATGCGCAATGCCATGTGCAATGCCCAATTGATTGCTGGGCTTTCAGCTACCGATTCGCCGAGTCCTTACAATTAGATTACATTGACATAAAATCGATGTATACCATATTAAATTGCCTTCCATGTGCCGCCTTGAGCTGGTTAATTTGTTCAAGCACTTGAATTATAAATTAAAATCTAAATATTTTATGATCATTTTGTATAGCAAATATGGTCACGCATCTCGTTTAAATCAATTTTTACTTGTGTTATTTGAAGTTTTCATTAAAACATTTTAGTTTTACTTTGCTTAATTTATTTTATTAAATTGAATAGAACTTATTGCAAGAAATACAAATGTCCTTGCCAGCCTTTTAATATATAAACTCAATTAAAAGCAAGTTAGGCAAGTATTTACTTATCAAATATGTGAGGGTTATTCATGATGCAAAATTTATAAATCCATTAACGAAAATGAGATTTAATTTGTTAGATTCTGATAGCCTTGCAATTTATTTCTGTGCAAAACTTTGTGAGCTCTGTGACATTTGCTGGCAAAAAGTTGTACATCTTATTCTCAGTCAACAAAGCAAGTAAACTTTTTCTGAGAGGCTGATATAAAATTGATTAAGCGAATTAGGTTTTAGCACAAATTTTGTTTTTCGGCAAAACCTAAGATTTCACACATCAACATCAATGTGCTCAAAGTTTTCATTTCATTGGAGAATCCTGTGAAGGACTCGGTTTCAAAAGTTTGTGAAATATTCAATAAGCCATGTTAAAAATATGTGCATAATGTTAACTAAAATAGAGCAGTGCATCTGAAAAAATATTAAAATTTGTAACAGTGATCAAGGCAAGAGTGGTCGAGCTGTAGATACCCTGTATTCAGTTATGATGCTGATGGTCTGTCAAGTTTGGTGTCTCTTGATCTACAATTACTTCGTGGAATTTAATTGATATTTAATAAAAACTAAACTAATATAAACTTTATTGGGTCGGAGGTACGCACAACTATTTATTACTTCCCCCTTTACTTTTTATGTGTATTTACCAGGGGTTAACAAACAACATTTACTAACACACATTCCTATTAAAAAAACATTATTGTTTGCTTTAATGGTAAAAGCTTCAATGCGTGCTTCGATTTTATCTCAAATTGAAGCCATAAATGCGAATGTGCCGCACGTCTTTATTTGACGAGGCTTCCGCCCGCTAAAATGTTAACTTGCGCACTTTGCGTCCCCCCAGGCGCCCCGTCGGAGCCCCAAGGTAGATCTTTAAGTAGTCCACGCCGTGGCACAGACAAGCTTGTCGACAAGCTCTTGACACTAGCAAGTTTCCCATAGATACTTTATGTATGGGACCGGTAACAAGCTGTGTGTGTGTGTGTGTATTTGTAGTCATGCCTAACGCTTATTTTATAGTAAGTAATGTATGCGCCCATTTGAGCAGAGCTTAAGGCGTTATATATACATGCATACACATATATATATATATGTATACAAGGGCAGACAAGCGCAACGGCGCTGCACACAGACGTTGACAACTGTGACACATATGCACAAACACGCACACACATAGTTAAGCAAAGTGTGTCTCTATTTGTTTGGCTTTTTAGTTTTGACTTGGCAATTCTGTTCTTAATTCTATATAAGCCGATGCAGTTTGGATTCTTTTCCAAATACATTTTGAAAAGTTTCCTATGCCTAAAAATATGTTTAAAAATTGAAGATTGTTTTTAAGCAGTGCATTTAAGAATCTATATGGTGAAGCTCATAGATTGCGGCAAAAAAGTAGCAAAAGCAGGCTTTTGTTTTATTTTGATTTTTCGTTGACTATAATTCTGAATGGGTTATAGGCAAGAAATAAGGACAAGGGCTTACAAACCTAGGGGCGGTAGCCAAGTCTGTTGATAAAAGGTTTGGAAGCTTATTGAAAAGGACAACGCAAGCTTATGATGTTATGTCCCTTGTTGTTGGCCACTATATCCAAAATTAACTTAAGCAGGCAAGTAGATCATGTAGTATAAATAAGAACTATGGAACTGATGAAAAAGTCCAATTAGCTTATTGTTAGATTTAAGTCATAATTGATTACTCTTGTTAAGCGAGCTTTTGTGAAGATATATTTTATATATAAACACAAAATATGCCGTAAAATAATCTTAAAAGTTACTTTATTTTCATTTAAATGTGATTGACTTATTCAACAGTTTGTTGACATTTATTGTAACCCTAATGTGTATTTTCCATGTACTTTGACACAATTCCTTCGATATCTGTATTGAATATGTGTTTGTCAAGTGTTTTGCATTTGGTTTTACATTTCTTTTTTTTTCTTTATATTTTTGTTGTTGTTGTTATGTTTGTTGTGCACTTTTTATTTGGCATTGCTGTCAACGCTGTCAACATAGCTTCCGAGGCTCTGGCATTGACCCTGTCGTATTTGCACAGATTCTACAATGTTGATGCTCACATACATACATATTTGACAATGACACTGAAATGTTGGCTCTATTTTCATACGTTTGTTTATTCATGACATCCGCTGCTGCGTACCAGGTTAGATGTCGAGTGGGAAAATGTATGCAGGGGGAGTGGGGAAGGGGGGGTACCACATGACGTATGTGCAATATGCATTTTAATTTCAGAGTGGAAACTTTTAACCTGGCGGAGCAGGATGATGCTAGTTGGCCTTCCTGTTGTTGTCTGACTGTTAGTTGCTAGCTCAAATTGATTTGTGTGTGTTTCGAGTCTAATTCAATTACGAGCAACTCATCTGCCACTGAGTGGTCCATTGTGTTTGTCAGCCTCTAAAAATAGGCTAGTTGCCTACATAGAGAGGGAGAATTGTTATGTGAGACGAATAAGAAGTGCTCTACACTATAGTCGGCGAGTGTCCTTTCATTTATTTAAACCGTTTGCCTGTCTGTTGCACATTGCGTATACGTAACGTGTGCGCCATTTAAACTTCAGAACGTGTAAATTAATAAGGATGCCACATCAGCTCGTTACTTCACACTTCGCCGCACATCATTGTGCTCCACTTATTGGATGCGCGTGCATTTTTCATATTTGCAATAAGACAAACGCTGTAGCAAGGATGAGCCACAGACTCGTTGCCCCCAGGCAGACAGATCGCAAATGCTTAATTACATTTGCACCGCACGCAGCTGGCGAAGCTTTTGCACATGCGATGCTGCGCATCCATCATCGAGGTGCCAGGATAATAGGCAGCTGGCTCTATCGTGTCCTGCTCTGTCCTGTCCTGTCCCGTTCTGAGCCCGTGTCCTGTTTTCTGGGTACCGCCTCCGCAGGATGCCTGCCTAAGCATTCAGTCTCGAGTGCGGCGCGTTGCGTTTGGTTGCCTTTCAATTGATATCGCATGTCTTTGCCGTCAGTCAGCCGTTACGCACTCACACCCACACATCCACGCACACATGTACACATGGCATATCCTTCGCGTAACTGTATGGCATTTTCAATTTTCAGTTGTGTTCATCTACCTTTTTGTTGTTGTAGTGGGCGCAATGTTAGGTAACGTTTCAGCTGCGACAGCAACAGCCACTTCCTCTTTAATCATGCGAGCTTGTGCATGTGTGCGTGGGTGTGGGTGTGTTCGTGTGTTCGTGTGTGTGCGAGTCGATAAAGCTGTTGGACTTTGCATGCAAGCGCTGCTTGTGTATTGCTTCCATTTCCTTTTCCTGCCCCCACCTTGCCCATGCTTGTGCTTATTGTGTGAGGTCCTTTTCTGCCGTTTCTGTCGCCACAGTTTAACTGTCATTGTCATTTAAATGTCTTTTGACTGTTGCTGCTGTCATTGTTCTTTCAGTTGCTGTAACTATGTAAGGCACATGATGGCCATACCCATACAGACGCACTCACGAGTGCCCACACATTCATCGCATTAAATTAAAATTTTTTCCAACTGAATGCTTTTCTGTTAAAGCATAATTGTTTCTGTGTGTGTGTAGGAAGCTGCATTCCTAGTAGTTTTTCTGTTTTATTTATAACATTTTAATTAATTCTACAAAACTTTGAAGGTAACACTGAATTGCAGAGATATTGCGAAAAGTATTCCAGCTTTCCAATAAAATATGTTACATTGAAACTTAACTTGTTTCTGCCCGATTGCTCAAATCAAATATTATTTTTAGACGATTTTTAGTTATATTGATATTGCTTTCTGAATTATATACAAAATTCTACACACACCTAACATTGCTGATAATAGTGCATACAAATGATGGAAGGTATTAGGAACTACTTAGAAATATTTTTTTTTCTATCTAGTTTTACAATACAAGCGACCTTAAGAACTTGTATGAATCTAAAAATCCCAGAAAATATTTTTTAATTATTGCAAAATGCCACTGGCCAAGAAGAAAGTTTTCCGGCAACAGCATTCGAGTTCGAACAAGCTTCTGAACCAGACTACGCTTAACAAGAGCCAGCTCTATAAAATGTTGCTTCGCGGAAACTTACTTTGGCTTCCCACCATGCCATTAGCATTAATGAAAAAAGACGCCAGCTTTTAGCTTACATTTTGTTCATCATCTTCTTTTTTGAATAGGTACTATAAGAGAGACATATTTCGAATGAAAATGCACTTATGAGATTTTTGGGAATTAATATTTGTATACCATCCATTAATAGCTTTTTACCAAAGCTGCCTGAGCAGCATTTGTTGGACAGGGAGTTAAATATAGCGAAATAGTTTTTGCTTTTATTTCATATTTTACATGCCATTTTGTAATTATTTTTGCATAGTTTTATTTTATTTATTTTTCTCTTTTTGTTAGTAGAATGTTTTAATTATTGAAACCTAAAATAAAAGCTTTAGTGCATTGTGCATATATTGTGTATATATTTATGAACTTTTATGTTTGGTTTATTGATTGAAATAAAGCTTTTCCTATTTTTTAATACTTGTTAATTTGTTAAGATTGCATTAACAACAGCTTATATTTGCAATTAAATATGCTTAACCATAATTTAACAGTTGTCCCATTTTTATCACAATTTATCATTTGGTTTTTGTTTGACATTGTAATTCACTTTTAATGGAAGTCGAAAAATACACGTGCGCGTTATCAGATATTAGAAATACACACACACGCCTACGCACACACACACACACAGCAGGGGAACTGACTAACTAAGCTTTATGCTAGCTGTTGCTGCCACAAGCACCCGCCAGGCACCACTACATCAATGTTTGTGTGGCAGCCACATGCTGTGGGCGTGTTTTGTGTGTGTGGGTGTTTGTGTGGGCGGCCATATTCAATATGACCAATATTGAACTATATTTCCTTTGAGCCGCCAAGCAGTTTGCTCGATTTCCCAGCAACGTTTTTCCCCTGTTGTGCTTTGATATTTTTCTATTTAAAATTGCGCTTCTGGAAATCTGCAATACCAAGTGCTCAATAGCCACAGATTGCATTTATCTAATATTCATAGTTAGAAGTTATCTATTTCCAGGAACGCTGCCAGCCTAATATATAAAATCTACCAAATTCCAGTATCGTTTGGTTCACTTAAGTATTTTAGCTCGATAAACAGATTTTATGATTAGTTGAAAGTGCGCCTCAATGTATGCAGCACTTCTTGCAACAAAATAACAAATTAACTTTTTACAACATGTTAAAAGGTAGCGCTCTAGGGACGTTGGTTGAAATGGCAGATGAAAACTCTGTTTAACATGGAAGATAGCGATAGAATAGAATAGAGTTCTACTCTCAGTAAAAGTGTAAAAAATTGCATGTCACTGATGAGAGCGTAACAATTTACATAATAATTATTATGTGAATTTGCGCTTTAGATTTGACTAAATACTTGTTGAAGCTGAATCAATCCCATTGCCCAATTTGGTGTTACCAATTAACCAAAGTGATTTATGATTCGAAAACTTGACTTTATTTATCCCAAATATATTATCTACATTTACTAAATCGCTTACATTAAGTCCGATTGTACAAATAATTGATTTCTAAGTTGAATCAAATTCTGGACTTTTGTTTAATTTCTTGTCTATATATTTTTATGTATCTTACGAATATCTGAATTTATTTATCCGAGACTTCCAATTATACCTTATACATAAGCTATAAATTCCTTATACGTATTGGGAAATACCATAAAATAAATTTGAGTGAAAATTGTTGGTTTCAGAGCTGAATGGCAATCGATATTCCTGTTTCGTGTGCGGGTGTGAATTAGGTTATTGTTTACTTGCTTATGTATTTGATCCATATAATAACTCTAACAGAAATATTTTAGTTCAGTCACGAAATGTGTAGCACATATATAGAGTAATCTTATTTCCGATCCATAAATTGAATATATTACAGTCTGCCCATTACACACTATTAAAACAGTCCCAATGGCTTGGTGATTTAATAAAAAAAATAAAATAAATTATCAATGAAAATTTAAGCATTCGGCAAGGCGAATACAATTTCTACTTAATTTTTAATATAAAAAATATTTTTCATTTTTTTGTACAGATTTTAAGTTGACCCCAAAAAAGGCAACACAATTTATGCGTGACTTTTGCGTTGCGAGATATGTAATAAGGAAAATAACATTAAACAACACGTCAGCAATAGTCAGAGCAACAATAACAGCCTCAACAGCAACAGCGGCAACAATTACCACAGAAATAGACAGAAGCCTAATCAGCTTATTGGAGTGTGTGTGTGTTGGGAACTTGCAGTTGACAGCTGAACAGAAATATAGAAGCCCACACACACACGCATACACAACCACGCACTAAAAAAACACCAAAAGAAAAACTCAAAGCACGCACACACAGGCATGTCAAGTGGACGCAGTGCACGCCTACCGCCCACGCCCACGCCCACGCACAACGCCAACAACAAGCACCGTGTGGCAGCAACAGCAGCAGCAGCAGCAGCAGCAGCTGCTGCCGGTGAGCCAAACAGCAACAACATGCTGCAATACAGCAGCGGCAATGCAACAGCCAACGGGAGCGCTGCGTCGGCGTCGGGCTTAGGCGTAAGCGGCCTTCAAATGGGTATGAACCTGACCATGGGCAGCATGTCGACAGGCGTTGTGCCCGGCGGCTATAACCTTGGCTCGCTCTCCGGAGGCTGCAGCATTTCAACCAACGATGCGGCAACGGAGAGCATACCGGGCGAAACCATCGATGTGCTGGGCCCCGAACTGGCAGTGGCAACCTCGCAGGTGCTCGAGAATTTGGTCGGAGACGAGCGCAAGATGATAATCGAGGTGCTCAATCGGGACGAGTCGTGCGGCAGCGTGATGCTACCAGAATAATGTGAGTACCAACTACGCTCAAAAGTCTCTAATTAAAAGCTTCCAATGCGATGGCTATATGATAAACGTTTCGCTTTCAAATTGAAATGTAGAAAGAAAGGCTTACTTGAATAGAACTGTTTTTCACTTGAAATTGAACTTTTCTTTGATTTTTCATTTTTTTACCAGCACTTCTTTATTTACGTTGCGTCGTATCCGTCTGTTTGCATAGAGATTTATAATGATTGAAGCTATTGCTGTACCGTAAATAAGTATTACAAATTCGGTCACACCCGTCTGCTGCACTTTTATTTTATTGTTTTTTTTTCTTACGAATCATACCTTTGATAAGCGCTATATTAAATATAAACGAGGGAAAGTGCATTTATTTCTAGGAAAAGCTCTGACAGGTTTTCACACAAGGGTTTTTTTCTCATTCGAGGTTTTAAGCCGGCGCTGGCTAAGAAGTTTTGTGTTAAGCCTGGGGCTTTCCACGCTTTTCTTTGCAGTTCTCCTGAATTCCTTGTTATCGGGCTGTAAAAATAACTGCAGCTTGTTTATAGCAAAATGAGATATGAGAAATGGAAAACATCAGGATGAAAACGCATTATGCAAGTGCAGTCCTTAACATTGCTGCTTAGGGAACAGACATCATGGGCATATTAGCCCCATTTTTTCCCCGAAAGCTTAACTATCTCTTAAATGGCCTTATAGCAAGAGCACTTCATTTTATAGCTGGACAAGCAGATATTCCGGTGCTGACATAACACTTGGGTTATGGCCACTTTTCGCAGCCACATTGGCTATAAAAACCCGTTAATACACTGTACCTGATTTCGAGGGTCAACTTTAGCTCCTGGTCATGGCATACGCTATAACATGTATACAACACACTATTATATTAGCCTATCTGAAATCTTGACAGAAAACGAGTCAGAACGTTCTTGAAAAGAATACTTGCAGCAGAAGGCATGCCAGTTCGCGAAACCAAATCAAGAGTATAACTTCTTCATTAGAACGAACAGCTAACTCGATATTCTCATGCTTATCTGAAGAAGATAGATATTTCATACTTCGTATGTAGACTGTGAAGCTGCGAGCTGTGCAATATACTTGGAGCTGGAGCAATATACTTGTATATGTTATACTTGCTAATTTGATTAAGTTCTTTTAATTTAAACAACTTCAAGCAATAACGAAAATTAATATGTAATTTTACTATCAGAGATTTTGTGTTACGGCGTTACTTTTATTATACCGCTCCCGCATTGGACACACTGTTGCCTGCAACTATTCTGCGAATCCTTGCTGCGCTTCAACTTTTATGTAAACTCTATTAAAGCCCACGAGCTAATTGAACCACCGAACGAATACGTATTCGACAAGCCAAATATGTTTTCTTTTTGTATACTCTGAATCCCTTGAAAATTGTTAGAGGGGTTATAATGTATACAACAGGTGGGAGAAAACTTTACCAATGCGCTCTTGGTACAAATTGGCTGTTAATTTGTAGTCAGTCTGCCTGTCCATATACGACCATGTATAAGTTAGAGACTACAAGAAATTAAAATTTTAAGCGGATGTCCTTTTAGTGCACAAAAAAATGGAATTGATTTTAAATTATTAATAACCTGCCCCGTTTTCACAAAATCGATATAATTCGATATCGAACTTTTGGATGTCATATTATTGAGCCGAAAATTTCATAAAGATCGGACAATAAGCCCGGAAGTTAATCAGGAACGCATTTTCTACATAAACTAAGTGCGAGGAACATAAACAGATATATGTCTATTTATGTGTATGTCTGTACTCCTAGAAGAAACCTAGATGGTTTGTAAAGGCAGCTCGGGGTTCAGGGTATCTCCCTTGTCGGGCACTCCCGACTAGAGCACTCTCACTTGTATCTTGCCTGTGTTTGTTTTTATTTTCATTTTAATTAAATGTCGAACAAAAAATGCTGTGGAAACAGAGAATGCTTAAAGCTGCTGCAGCAGCCTGCTGCACACAAAGCCACACAACCTAAAAAGCTGATGTTAATGCACTTAGGGTTTCCAGCTTTATGAGTACTGCAGCGAACTATGGGTACAATGTGAGTTACTAGGGTTCCATCCACCACGTGCCACGTATCGCACGTTGCGTAGACCACAATTTATTGCCAGGAAATTCGAGCTTGTGTGTGTGTGATGCTTGGGGCAGATGCTAAGCCAGGTGAGCTTCAAGCGCCAGCGGCATTTGGGCAAAAAATAACGCGCATGCTGCGGCGGCAGTCAAGTAATCTCAGGCTCAAACCCAGTCGCAGTTGCTCAGCTCCTTCTGCCGTTTGTGGCATTAAATTGATATGCGCGACAAATTGTTTTCACTTCGCATAAGCGGCTTTTGGTTCAATATGTTCAAATGCCGCTTGCGATTTGGTCTACTCCTCCTCCAATCAACTAACTCTTTCCCTCAGTCGGATCAAAAATCAGACGCGTGCGACAGTTCGTGCTCCAATCGTGTAAGTTATATTGTTTGTTTCCCATTTTTAAAATTTAGAACATGGGAAGCATCGTATTGTTTGTGCTCTCTAGACACAATAAACCAAATATATTCCTGGTCACGTTGTCGCTCTCTCTTTCTCTGTCCGTCTTTCTACCATTTCTAGAAAATCCTTGACTTAATGCAGCTCTCAGTTGAATACAGGATAGGTTTTAATTGGGCAGAATCGAGTAATTTTATTTATTTGAAGTTTTTGTGTAACTGAAAATGATTTTCTGCAAATGTAGCTCAATTTTATTGTCTTTAATGTACTCAACTTGCGTGACTACATGATTTTGGTTTTAGTCAGCCCTCGATATGCAATAGGGTGGATTGTTATAAGTATGTTTTTATATAGGATTAGACTTCTTTTATGGTGACATGCGGCATGTCGTTTATCAATCGATACATCGAAATGCCATGTGCAACTAAATTTCTGAAAGTAAATTTGAAAATCGAATCCAAGAGACTGACACAAAATCGAATGACATAGCTTACAACTTTAGGTACGTAATTAATTGGGTGTTGTCCCATAATTTTAGGTCAACAGGAACAATTAACGCTATTGTGGAGTGGCCTTAGCAGGCGAATAAGGATATTTATGAGGGCTAGAAAAACCAATTATGACGAGTCTTTTATTAATTTATATTCTTACGGCGTTTTACTTGTTAGTCATCGTCTAGCCCTAGCAATATTGGGCAGCGAGCTCTATTTCATATTCGTATAACAGGGTTTAACTGATATAAGACTTTTACTTGGAAGTAGACTTAATTTTTCAATTTTTTTTTTATTTTCCTGCTGCTTTTATCTTATCTAAGCTCCTGGGGAAGTTAACATTTGCTTTGACAAGTAAATAACTCTTGGCTCTCTTTATTTACATAAGAATTACTGATTATA
>NW_027212955.1:0-64146 GCF_030788295.1 Drosophila virilis | reverse complement strand
TCATCAGACTTAGGTTCTTCGCCTTCGCCTGTGGCACTCGTCGAGCACGATGACCCCATCGAAATCGGTGCCCAGCCAGTTGATCAGCTGACGCAGACGCGTATTGTACTTGGGATTGGCATTCGCAGACTCGCCAATGAGCGCCGTGTACGTGCAGAAGATGACGCCGCGCTTGAAGTACTCGTTCTCCTCGGAGCTGATACGGCTGTACTTGAACTTGCTCATCGAGGCCACCTTGAGGTGCTTGCTGGCGCCTATGTCTAGCAGATCGCGCTCCGCATCGAACTTCAAGTCGTTGGATACGGATATCCACAGGGCACGCTTGCGACCACGCAGATAGTTCTCGAAGATGATGGCCGCCACGGTGCGGCCTTTGCCGACACCGGCGCCATCGCCAAGCAGGAAGCCGGCACGCTGGCCGCTAGGCAGCAGCTGCTCGTGCGCCTGGCAGGCATAGGTGACCGCCTCCAGCTGCAGAGCACTAAGGCGATCCGAGTTCTTCACCTTGTCCGGCAGCGCCAGCTCGTACGTGATGTCCGGCAGCTCGACGGAGGAGAGGGTGGCCGTTTCGACGACCGGATCGGGATGCCGGCTGCCGCCCTTCAGCTTGCTTGGCCAGTACGAGGAGTAGGTATCGGCCACACCGATCTCCTCGAAGTCCACCTCGTCATCCTCGAGCGGTGCTGGCATTTGCGGCAGCTCCCGTCGTACCAGCACGCCCTGCGGCCGCAACATCGGATTGTTCAGGTCGGGTTTCAGGGGCAGCTTCATTTGGCACAGCGTCGGCCTCGGCAGCTGGTTGGGCAGGACGCCACGCATCTGCGTCTGGCCGTCACAAAGCTGCTCTTCGACTTGATGAAGTCGGTCAGGGTCTTGGGAAAGGCGCCCTGGTTCTGGTTCTGGCTCGGCTGAGTCCCAGCTGGCATAAACATCCTGCCGCCCTGCGTGCTCCGGTATCGATCCTGCGTGCTCGTCACCATCATCTTGTACGGATGCTGGCCCAGATGCGATGCGATTCGAACCTGCGATTGTTGCATCTTTAGTTGCATGGTGCATAGTCGTGGTGGGCATTAGCTTAACTGTGCCGGCCGGTGCCTCGGGCGGAATTTGGATCGAGAACTTGGATGCCTCCTGCACGGTGCGCGCCTTGTAGAACACTCGCGCCGGCGGCGTTCCCTGCTGCTGCTGCTGCTGCAGATGCTGTTGGGGGGGCAGGAGTTGGGGTTGCGGCCTGTACGGCAGGGTGGGCGGCAGCTGGGGCGTGTCACGGGCTCCGTTTCGGGCTCCGGCTCCACCATGGGCAGCGAGTCGAGCTCCTCCTGCAGCCTGGCATCGATTTGTGCATCGTCCTCAGCCGCCGGAGTGGCAGCTGGCTCTTTGACCGCATCCGAGCCATCCCCAGTTCCGTTGCCGATGCAAGAAACTAGCTCAGGAGAAACGGACAGCAGCTGCTGCTGCTTGCTGCTGCTGCTGCTGCTCCTGAGGCCCTGGCGGAACTAGTTCGCTGTGGTTCGCATTGAACAGCAGCTCGCCGCGAGCCGTGCCCAAGGAATTCATTTATGGTACCAGAGTCGGATCTAGTTCTCGATATGGCAAGAAACTAAAACAACAACAGGAACAATATTTCTGAGAACTAAACGCCCTAACGAGATGTTTAATATGTAATTATTAATTTATTAATTATAATAAGTACAAGAGTTTTATATTCACAAGAACTTAACCTTTTTAACGATTCGAATGGGAATTATCTAGGCATTAAGTATTTATTTCTATTATTCCCCAAAGATCTTTTCTATTTTACCTTTAAGTTTTCTTAAGTTTCCATCAAAGTTTATTTATTCTTAACCCTTTTAAGTTCTTTCACAAATTCTCTTTCTTTTGAACACTTTATTTTTCACTTTTTCCACCAACTCCACAATTCCATCTGCTTGCTTTGAATAACTCTCAGTTACTGAGACTTTAGCTCCTTCTTGCAATTCGACATAAGTTTGCTTAATGACAGATTCTTACAAAAAGTGTTGATTAATTTCGATAGGCTTTAATGAAAGTGTTGACTAATGTAAATGCTAATGGTAAGTATCGATAGTTATTAAGTTTTTAAAGCTTAAAGTAGCAGATATTTCGATAATGCGACCATTTGCCTTGCATGTTTGTGTGCATGTATGTATTTATGTGTGTGGGCTTGCATGTATTACTAAATGAATGTATTTAAGTTATGTAATGTAAGCATATATGTATGTAATGTATGTAAACATGCATGCATGTGTGAATGCATGTATGTGTGTACGCATGTACGCATGTGAGCATATATGCATGCATCCATGTACATATGTATGCATATGTGCATACATGCATGCTGGTATGCATATACGGGTGCGTGCATATATGCGTGCATGCATGAATACATGTATGCATGTGCGCATCTATGTGGATATCTACGTATGTATGCCTAATCAATAATGAATAATTATGTATGTGTGCATGTATGTTTTTATGCGTGTTATATGTATGTATGTAACATGTATGACATTGTATATATGGTACGTTATGCATGCATGTTATATGCATCCATGCATGTTTGTATAACTGTATGTATTATTTGCGCATGTATGTACGTATGTAGTATGCATATATCTGTCCGTATATATCTACTTATAGGTATGTATGCACAATATGTAGTTGTATGTTATTATATATTTAAAATGTTTAACTTTCCACATCTGCTGCAACTGAATTAGAATCGTATTGTAGTAGCGCTCTTCTTCTGATTCTCATAAGTACAATTAAGGCTTTAAGGCATATTTTCTTTCAACACGTATTTCACACTCTATTCTAACATACCATTCATTTATCGCGTTTTCCCTTTTTCTCTCTCATTTTTATATGTTTCATTTTCTTGCTATAATTTAAACAGCTTTTTTTCTCTCTCTTGTTATTTTCAGTTATGTGCATGTATGAAATTCTATCAATTAAATAATGGGGCGCATGTGAAATTAAAGGTAAGTAGATATTTTTATATTAACATACATCTATAGATATAAGAATATATTTAAATGCAGTTGAAATGTGATAACGAATAAGCACGTAGTTGCATATATAATAATACGGCACACCTAGGACTCAGACATAGTAACATATGCCTGGAATGTCTATTTGTGGGGGATTTAGTTTCAATAGGAGCGTTCGGTTGTTGCCATGGTTATTGGCTTCCATGGCAAGATATCATCCCAAATTTGTTGTATTGTATAGGTGCGCTTTGTTCAAATGCAATTAGAGTCGCAATATGAGCAATGACAAGGCCAGCAGATCCTCAAGGACAGGGCCCGTCAGTGGCAAATGGCGGCATCCACTCGACGTGCGGAAGATGCCAGACGAGCCGGAGTCAGCTCCAACAGTGTGGACTACACGGAGTACACGCACAGGCGCTCGAAGAGAGCATCAAAGCGGAAGTCATCGACTATCCGAAAGAGGAGCACATCTCTCGTGGAAGAGCCGCAGTTAACCACGCACGAAGCCGCTGTCCCCAAGAGGTCGCAGCCAAAGCATGACAGCCACACGGATCAGCAGTCCGATCAGGGCGCAGAGATCTGCTTCCATGAGCCAATTCGTGTTCGTTCAATTCCACAAAAGATTCGGTCTAAGGGCGCACCAATTTTAACTTGTGGTTAGGCAAATTTTATCAGATAATCATTCGGTTTTAATATGTTCAGTTAATCGGCATCTGCATCTTCAGCATATTGTATGGACATCAAAAACACAACTATTTCTTAGCAAGAAAATGACAAACTACTTAAATTGCAATAACTTTGGGCTTAACACAGTCTTCATCTGTAAATTCTATCTAAATATAACATAAAATAGTGATTGTTGTGTCTGATTGGATGACCAAAAGGTGACCTAACGCAAAGAAAGAAGAAAAGAAATCCTTTCTATAGTTTTCTTTGGAGTCGAAGATCGCACCAAAACGGGGCTTGGATAATTTAAGGCTCTAGAGGGGGAATGATGGTCGAAATTGTATGACATCATGAGCCTGTTTGTCTAAGCGTCGAACTAGCAAGCGAGAGGTCGCCGGTTCAACTCTAGCTGCAATTGTCTGTTTCAAAGTGAGCTTGAATGCCTTCTTCAAAGAGAAAAGCTATTAAAATAAATGAAAAGAGTGCTTTAATCGGGAGTATCCGACTAGGGGATACTCTGAACTATCCTCTTCCATGACAGACAGACGGCCAGATCGACTCGGCCATTCTTGCTGAGCTTTCTTTCTGTTTGTTACGCGTTACGATTTGGATTACAGGGTATGGCCTTAACCAGGTTAAACTGTCTCAAAAAAACAACTAAGTCTTTGTTTGTCATATCAAATTCCCTCGCAGCAGTTTTTTTACTGACTGAAATCATGTGAAAGTAAAAAAAAAAAAAGAGAAAATCCTAAAATTTTGCGTATGTGTCGTGAAATATGGTCCCAGCTAAATTGTGAGTGTACGTTCCGAGTGCAAAGCCAAAATGAGCCTGTCAAAGAAAGATAAAATTCCAGTAGTGGAGCACCCGAGACGCCACAAATCGATCCATGCGGAGAGCAGTGAGCAGAGCATCCGGGAACTGGTCCAAACCTGGCGTCGGCTGTCTGCCGAGCGGCGTGCCGCCAAGGCCATGAGCAAGCCCTCCAGCCTGTTCGAGCTGAACAAACTGAGGCGGACCCACCAGACCTCGGTGATGCATATGAGAAGGAGATCCTCTCTCAAGGGCAAGCAGAGCATGCATAGAGTTTCGGTTGGATCGGAAAAGTCGGCCAACGTCAAGGTCATCAACTACAAGGAGTCGCCCAGGACCAGCAATGTCACCCGCATCTCGATGGACGAGGGCACCAACCTGTGCTACCATGAGCCAATCAAATATCCATTGCCAGCACAACCAAAGACTGGAGTCAAATGATCCGAAACCAACGAAAATCAATCAAACACTATCTAGTTTGTGTTCGCAAAAAAAAAGAAGGAATTTGTTTGCAAAAAAAAAAATATACTAGGGCTGAATACACTTGAAAACAATTGACAGTGAAGGATCTTGAGAAAAAAAAAAAAATAAATAAACTAACATACTAAAAGCCCAATGGAAATATAGTATATAGTATATAGTTGTCCGATTTCGATGAGATTCTGATGACTATAATGAAGCTCTCAATTTCTGAGTCTGGTCAAAGAAACTAAACAAATTTTCAATCCTTTCTTCAGACCCTTATGCTAAATGTTGGATATAGAACGCGTTGCACATGCCGTTATAAAATGCTGCCACCCTCTGCTTGGGTTATGTTAAAGAAACCTCAATATGTAATCCAATAATTGGTAATACGCATTATTCACACCCTGCAATTTGTGAGCCTCCCATCAGAGTTCCATCAGAGTTCATAAATAATCTATGAACTGGCTCTCAAAAATTACTCGCAACCTCCCCACAGGGTAAAAAGGGGCAGCATTTTATGCGGATTTTGCCTGTTTTTCTTTGCTGCGATTTTAAAGCGATTTTTCTCTTATCGAATTGTATCTTAACTAGCAGTTAGTCGCCTGGCTGTCAATTTAAACTGTGCTTCTTATTTTTTGTCCTGCGCCTTATCGAGTCGCCACGTCTGTTGACGATGATGGATTTGTGCGAAATGAAACGCGCTCCCGGCCAACGGGCACCCACATCCGTGTACTGTGTGTGTGTGTTTCGTGTGTTGATGTGTTGGGGCCTCAATTTGCCTTGACTTGATGTATATAGGCAATTCGCTGCAACCAATCAGCATTCGGGCTTGTACATAAAGCCAGTTTCCCCTGCAGCAAGCAGGACACTGCTGCTGTCTCGCTCTAACGCAGCGAAAATGCCGCTTGAAGAAAGCTGGTTGTGCGGCTCTAACGCATTGAGCTGTCTGTTGCTATCTCTGTTTAGCGTGGCGCATTGCGCTGTTAGCCGGGACACAAACCACTGTTGAGCGGCTGTTAAAACATATTGAAATCAAAAAACTATGAGAATTCGAATATTTGAAGAATTTCTAGATCAAATATAACAATAAATATAAATAAATATTTCTTTATTTTATTTTTACATATTATATGTAAATATGAAGTAAAGCTTTTATTTCTTTTCTCTCTATCCATCTATCTATATCTTCATCCTTTATCTCTGCAAGATTTTTGTATTCAATCAATTGTAGACAGCTGCCACTTGAATAAATTTCTATTGTCAGTTATTCACTGGACAAACCCTTTAAAAAATAATGCAAATTAAAAGCGCGCTCGAATTGGCTGTTTAACATACAGTTAAATGTTGTCATGTGCACAAAGCGCCTGATAAAGTGCAAAATATATATAAAAACCTATTTCGCGGCGCATGTCAGATTAGTAATAAATGTAATATCCGCTAATAAATTAAACATTTCGAATCCGAGCTGTTAAAATTCTCACATGACATTTGAACATTAATCATAAAGTCAAATAGTTGAAGAGCTCTTTACTAGGTTATATCTCCGTGGAATAGTAAAAGATATATATGTGTTTACATATAATCTAATTCTAGCTCGTTGCGACTTCAAAATCCTCCACTTGTTAGGCAGAAGGGGCGTGGCAGGGCGGACTGCTGTTCGCGTGCCAAACCGGAAATGTCTCAAAATTGAATTTGCATAATTTCAAAAAAACCGAAGACGACAAAAACAGGCACAAAAGTAGAAAAGGTTCTCGATTAAATTGAAAGAATACAAATAAATATGTTGGATAATAAAAGTGAAAAGACTTTTGTTGCATTTGCAATATTAGAAAACCAACTTCATAGATATAGTTTATCAAACCGGAACCCATGGCTAAATTTCTAGTCAGTCCGTCTAGGAATATATATGGCTATTTAAATGCATAACTCATCAACCAATGCTCGACTTATAGAGACCCTATATGAAACCTGCCGTTAAATAAGACGATAGAACATTGCCAAAAGGGCTGTTTGGGCATTTGCTTTCTGGCCGGGACAGTTGCTGGCCTAATCCATTCATTAAACTTTGTGATTACAGCTGACCACAGGAATACACATAAAAGGGGGATGACAAGCACCCGCCTCCGCCCCCACCCCGGCTGCTTGGCCAAGTGAATAAACTGACTGCTGACAGGCTCATTAAATGCCGCATTCAGTGGCCCTTACGATTGCCCGGGGGCGGGCGGGTCTCTCTCTGTGTGTGTGTGTGTATGGATTGAGGCTGGCCTGGTTTAAGGATTGAGTTTTCCGTGTCCGCATGTCCTTGTTTGCACAGCAACTGCGCCCGAACTGGCCAAGGGCCAGAGTCAACACGTCAAATTGAGAATACCAGCAAATGAAGAACCCTAGCCTCTGAGTGTGCCACGCCCACTGCGTCTGGCTAATTTCAGGCAGCTTTAAATGCAGAAAGAAGAAGAGAGAAAAAAACAACGCGAAGAAAAGTTCATAAATAATGCGAGGAAAATTGTTAGAAATTGCCAAAACAATTTATGTTGACATTATCTCGAGAGACATTTTTTTCAAGCGCCCTCGCAGCGCGGATGATTAATTACCAGCAAGCCGGGGAGAGAGAGAGAGAGAAAGGGAGAGAGAGAGAGAGAGAGAGAGAGAGAAAGCGGTTTATTTGAATATGAAAAGCGATAAGGTTGTGTGATAAGTGGCAAAAAACGGAAAATAAAATATGAAAAGTGGAAAAAAGCTGAAATGAACAGAAGTTTGGCTTATGGCTCCCTCGTTGGCGATAAACCTGCGCGACGCTTTAATGAACTGCAGCATTTCATCATTTCCGGCCATGATTTTCCAACAAGCCTGGACAGCCTGAAGAAGGAGCTCAAGTCGGAGTCGGAGTAGGAGTACTTATTAGTATGCCGGGAAAGGCAGAGAGAGGCATCTACTCGAGTTGACATTTGGGATTTCGATTGATTTTCCAGCAAATGCGAATTTTTTGCTTCGATTTTCTCTATCTATTCATTTATTTGCTTTGCTGATTTGCGCTTTGCGGATTTTTCTATTTGCCAAAATTGCGGGCGAATTTTCCAAATGAAAATCCGTGTGTGCGAAAATGTATTCAAATTGCGAGCCAAAGTATATTGACACTTGATTTGCATTCATAATGGCTACGTGATTTTTGGTTTTGTGCACTTTTTGTTTAAATATGCTTTTTTCTCACAGGTCGCTCCCACACCCCCTCCCCCCTCCCCCCTCTCCCCACTTCCATTTTGCGACATATTGCGCATAAAAAATTGGGAAAAACTTGGCCTGCGGCTGTTTTCACCATAAAATAATCTTTTAAAGCCGAAAACAAATTACAAATAAGAGCCCCTCTCTATAATTTGTGCCCAGCTACTTTTTTCCTACTCTACTTCAATATTTTTTTTTTTTTTTCTTGGGCCTGTTTTGCATATTTACGCATTCGAGGGTTGCTCTCTGCGTTGCTTTCTCTTAACAAATTATAATGTATTGGAAATTGACAGAATTATGTAATGAATAGAAAATTATGTAAATTACAGTGCAGTTACATTTAATGGCACGACCTTTTCTCTTGACTCGGGCTAAATCCTGCGACCCGTACAACAAAATCGAATTCACATTTTATTGGCAGCTCGCAACGGAACTTTGGGCAAAGGCAAAAGCAACAAGGCGCAAAGTGAAAGAGCTGCAAAAGCTAATGTTTGAAAAAAAAAAAAACAAATATAATGCAATGTTAACAAGTGGGAAAAACCCAAGGAAAACACGTAGCTTTAACTCGAGGCAGAAATAGTTTTAAGGTGCTGTTGCTATCAGCTCATGTTTGGAACAATTTAAGAAATGCTCCATCACCTTTTTATTAAAGAATACAATTGTAGATGAGGTCTTAAAAAGTGAAGGAACTATAAAGGAAATTGACTTGAAGCTTTGACAAAGTTATGAAAGATGGAAAGTTAAGTATTGAGATTTGCTTGGGGAACTTGACAACAAAAATTTTGTGTTATGTCTGACTGGATTTTAGATAAATTACCTAACTCAATATTTTAGAGAGTGTTCTTCTTCTTCTACTTGTTATGTGAAGCAGCTATTTAGAATATTCTTTTAAGATCAATCTAATCCAGGAACTGGGCTCATAACAAGTTAACAAACATGAAAGTGGGTTTACTTCTGGCCAAGTAGTGAGCATCTGATACTGATAGCTTTCCATGACGAAACTTGTGTAATTATTAAAACATTTTGATAAGACTTGAAAATGTTGTTAATTATGCTTCCGGCCGCTGGTTACGCTGGTTCCTGCGGCGCACAAGGTGTCAGCTTGTGAACTCTACGTGACAAGTGACAGTTAAATAGTTTTTTCCTGCTTTTATCAAGCTGCTGCCCTGACTTGGCAACTAATTAGCATTTGCAGCGCGGCAAACTTCAAACTTTCCGCAGGGGGACGAGACGAGACGAGTTTTTGCTGCAGGTCACACGGCAAAGGCGAGGGCGAGGGCGAGGTCGAGTTGCAGCAGGCTACATGCTGCATGCTGCACGCTGCATGTTGCCTGCCCCCAACTCAATCTGGCTAAATAAGTTGTCATGATAATTTGGCAGCCAGGAAGATATAAGAAACAAAAAAAAAAAAAAAACCTAACTTATTGAACGAGGCAAACGAAACGAAACGTTTGATGCCCGTAACATGAGCTTCAATATATTTATTTTGTTTGTCCCCTTGGAGCCGAGCCTGGGCCTGGGCTTGGGCTTGGACCTGGGCCCATGTTCATTTGCATTCGTGACTGAAATCATGACAGGAGCAGCGAGTCACGCGAATGGCTCAAACCCAACAACAACAACAACAACAACAAAATACTTACACATAAGTATATTTAAATGCCAGAGTTTCTTTTCTCATAACTCTGTCATGAGTTTTCAGGCGCATTTTATGATGATCGCATTGTAGCATATTTCAGCCAGAAACATCATTATCATCTTTATCATTTCATCATCATTATCGTTGAAATCGTCAGCTTTGTGCTGTGCGTCATCATGTGTTGCCCTAATGGAAGACAAACATTTTATGGCTGCTTCAAGAAGTCACGGCCTGACGTTGACCTTAGACCAGTTCACCACCGACCAGCGACCACGCCCCTGCCCCGCCTCGACCTTAGCTAGCGCCTTTTCATTCATTCAATTACATTTTTGCGCACACTCAGCACTAAAGGGACCTCATAAAGCGTCAAAATTTCAGCAAATGAGCAGAGCTATGCCGCCCCCCGCCCCCTGTCACAGCTCTGACCTCAACAGCCGACCTACTTCTCCTTGTCCTTCATTAGAAACTGCTCCCTGGGGTATATCGAAAATTTGCGCGTCCAAATCGATGAGCGACCAGCTCGGCCCCATAACATTCGGACATCAACGCCATCAAAGTGTTCGCCTCTATTAAAACTGACAGCTTCTGGGGTCAGACACAGCGTAAATATTGCGGCTGCCGCAATGGCCTATGCAATCCAAAGTGTTCCGTCTCCAGTGTCCTGCGTCCTGTTTGCTTTCTCCTGCACGGAGCCAGGTTGCAGCAATTGCGAACTGCTGACCAACGTATTTCCCAAAGGAAAACCAAACACTTGTGCGGCAAGAAAAGTCTGCCATGTTTCTCTAGGTCATATTTGACAATACCATTTGCTATTTGCTCAAAAGCTGACAAATTCTAAGATTATAGAAGATAGATATTATATAATATGCAGTAGCTGCAGAGTCCAGTATTTTGTATTCAAATCGGGTCGAAATTCAGACTAGTTGCAACTAGTTGCAGAAAGAAACACGGATCTCCAAAAGCAAGTTCCAACAAAATATAAAAAAAATAATAACGTTTCAATATATAAGCATAAAAAGCAGATTGAGTTCTTAGCATAATAATTCGCATTGAATATACAAAATATTTGCAACTATCACATGTTATGGGGCGGACCTATATATATCTATATAAGATATTTAAGGGAACCATTTTCACATTAATTTTGACCCAGAATGCTGTTGTCAGATTTAGATGCCAAATTGATCTAGAGGTCAAACCATGAGAAAAAAGCCAAACTCTGTGAAAATCCGATGAGTTTTGACCGAGTTATGGGGTTGGGAAATTTTTACCTATGTCTATATACGAATCCTTAGATTCGTAAGATTTTGACATGAATTTCGACTAAAATTTGCGTAGTCAGATTTAATTGCCAGATTATTTAAGAGGAAAAACTTTGCATAAAAAGCTAAACCCCGTGAAAATCTGATGAGTTTTGACCGAGTTATGGGATTGGGAAATTTGACCTATGTCTATATACGAATCTAAGGGGTAAGATTTTGACATGAATTTCGACTGAAATTTACGTAGTCAGATTTTAATGCCAGATTATTTAAGAGGGAAAACTATGCGTAAAAAGCCAAACCTCGTGAAAATCTGATGAGATTTGACCGAGTTATGGGATTGGGAAATTTGACCTATGTCTATATACGAATCTAAGGCGTAAGATTTTGACATGAATTTCGACTGAAATTTACGTAGTCAGATTTTAATGCCAGATTATTTAAGAGGGAAAACTATGCGTAAAAAGCCAAACCTCGTGAAAATCTGATGAGATTTGACCGAGTTATGGGATTGGAAAATTTGACCTATGTCTATATACGAATCTAAGGCGTAAGATTTTGACATGAATTTCGACTAAAATTTACGTAGTCAGATTTAAATGCCAGATTATTTAAGAGGGAAAACTATGCATAAAAAGCCAAATCTCGTGAAAATCGGATGAGAGTTGACCGAGTTATGGGATTGGGAAATTTCGACCCATGTACATATACGAATCTAAGGGGTAAGATTTTGACATGAATTTCGACCAAAATTTACGTAGTCAGATTTAAATGCCATATTTTTTAAGGGGGAAAACTATGCATAAAAATCCAAACCTAGTGAAAATCGGATGAGATTTGACCGAGTTATGGGGGTGGGAAATTTCAACCTTTGAACATATACGAATTTGAGCGGTAAGATTTTGACATGAATTTCGACTAAAATTTACGAATTCAGATTTAAATGCCAGATTATTTAAGGGGGAAAACTATGCATAAAAAGCCAAACCTCGTGAAAATCTGATGAGATTTGACCGAGTTATGGGATTGGGAAATTTCGACCCATGTACATATACGAATCTAAGGGGTAAGATTTTGACATGAATTTCGACTAAAATTTGCGTAGTCAGATTTAATTGCCAGATTATTTAAGAGGAAAAACTATGCGTAAAAAGCCAAACCTCGTGAAAATCTGATGAGTTTTGACCGAGTTATGGGATTGGGAAATTTGACCTATGTCTGTATTCGAATCTAAGGTGTAAGATTTTGACATGAATTTCGACCAAAATTTACGTAGTCAGATTTAAATGCCATATTTTTTAAGGGGGAAAACTATGCATAAAAATCAAAACCTAGTGAAAATCGGATGAGATTTGACCGAGTTATAGGGGTGGGAAATTTCGACCTATGTACATATACGAATCTTAAGGGGTAAGATTTTGACATGAATTTCGACTAAAATTTACGAATTCAGATTTAAATGCCAGATTATTTAAGGGGGAAAACTATGCATAAAAAGCCAAACCTCGTGAAAATCTGATGAGATTTGACCGAGTTATGGGATTGGGAAATTTGACCTATGTCTATATACGAATCTAAGGCGTAAGATTTTGACATGAATTTCGACTAAAATTTGCGTAGTCAGATTTAATTGCCAGATTATTTAAGAGGAAAAACTTTGCATAAAAAGCTAAACCCCGTGAAAATCTGATGAGTTTTGACCGAGTTATGGGATTGGGAAATTTGACCTATGTCTATATACGAATCTAAGGGGTAAGATTTTGACATGAATTTCGACTGAAATTTACGTAGTCAGATTTTAATGCCAGATTATTTAAGAGGGAAAACTATGCGTAAAAAGCCAAACCTCGTGAAAATCTGATGAGATTTGACCGAGTTATGGGATTGGGAAATTTGACCTATGTCTATATACGAATCTAAGGCGTAAGATTTTGACATGAATTTCGACTGAAATTTACGTAGTCAGATTTTAATGCCAGATTATTTAAGAGGGAAAACTATGCGTAAAAAGCCAAACCTCGTGAAAATCTGATGAGATTTGACCGAGTTATGGGATTGGAAAATTTGACCTATGTCTATATACGAATCTAAGGCGTAAGATTTTGACATGAATTTCGACTAAAATTTACGTAGTCAGATTTAAATGCCAGATTATTTAAGAGGGAAAACTATGCATAAAAAGCCAAATCTCGTGAAAATCGGATGAGAGTTGACCGAGTTATGGGATTGGGAAATTTCGACCCATGTACATATACGAATCTAAGGGGTAAGATTTTGACATGAATTTCGACCAAAATTTACGTAGTCAGATTTAAATGCCATATTTTTTAAGGGGGAAAACTATGCATAAAAATCCAAACCTAGTGAAAATCGGATGAGATTTGACCGAGTTATGGGGGTGGGAAATTTCAACCTTTGAACATATACGAATTTGAGCGGTAAGATTTTGACATGAATTTCGACTAAAATTTACGAATTCAGATTTAAATGCCAGATTATTTAAGGGGGAAAACTATGCATAAAAAGCCAAACCTCGTGAAAATCTGATGAGATTTGACCGAGTTATGGGATTGGGAAATTTCGACCCATGTACATATACGAATCTAAGGGGTAAGATTTTGACATGAATTTCGACTAAAATTTGCGTAGTCAGATTTAATTGCCAGATTATTTAAGAGGAAAAACTATGCGTAAAAAGCCAAACCTCGTGAAAATCTGATGAGTTTTGACCGAGTTATGGGATTGGGAAATTTGACCTATGTCTGTATTCGAATCTAAGGTGTAAGATTTTGACATGAATTTCGACCAAAATTTACGTAGTCAGATTTAAATGCCATATTTTTTAAGGGGGAAAACTATGCATAAAAATCAAAACCTAGTGAAAATCGGATGAGATTTGACCGAGTTATAGGGGTGGGAAATTTCGACCTATGTACATATACGAATCTTAAGGGGTAAGATTTTGACATGAATTTCGACTGAAATTTACGTAGTCAGATTTTAATGCCAGATTATTTAAGAGGGAAAACTATGCGTAAAAAGCCAAACCTCGTGAAAATCTGATGAGATTTGACCGAGTTATGGGATTGGGAAATTTGACCTATGTCTGTATTCGAATCTAAGGTGTAAGATTTTGACATGAATTTCGACCAAAATTTACGTAGTCAGATTTAAATGCCATATTTTTTAAGGGGGAAAACTATGCATAAAAATCAAAACCTAGTGAAAATCGGATGATATTTGACCGAGTTATGGGGGTGGGAAATTTCAACCTTTGAACATATACGAATTTGAGCGGTAAGATTTTGACATGAATTTCGACTAAAATTTGCGTAGTCAGATTTAATTGCCAGATTATTTAAGAGGAAAAACTATGCGTAAAAAGCCAAACCTCGTGAAAATCTGATGAGTTTTGACCGAGTTATGGGATTGGGAAATTTGACCTATGTCTGTATTCGAATCTAAGGTGTAAGATTTTGACATGAATTTCGACCAAAATTTACGTAGTCAGATTTAAATGCCATATTTTTTAAGGGGGAAAACTATGCATAAAAATCAAAACCTAGTGAAAATCGGATGAGATTTGACCGAGTTATAGGGGTGGGAAATTTCGACCTATGTACATATACGAATCTTAAGGGGTAAGATTTTGACATGAATTTCGACTAAAATTTGCGTAGTCAGATTTAATTGCCAGATTATTTAAGAGGAAAAACTATGCGTAAAAAGCCAAACCTCGTGAAAATCTGATGAGTTTTGACCGAGTTATGGGATTGGGAAATTTGACCTATGTCTGTATTCGAATCTAAGGTGTAAGATTTTGACATGAATTTCGACCAAAATTTACGTAGTCAGATTTAAATGCCATATTTTTTAAGGGGGAAAACTATGCATAAAAATCAAAACCTAGTGAAAATCGGATGAGATTTGACCGAGTTATAGGGGTGGGAAATTTCGACCTATGTACATATACGAATCTTAAGGGGTAAGATTTTGACATGAATTTCGACTGAAATTTACGTAGTCAGATTTTAATGCCAGATTATTTAAGAGGAAAAACTATGCGTAAAAAGCCAAACCTCGTGAAAATCTGATGAGTTTTGACCGAGTTATGGGATTGGGAAATTTGACCTATGTCTGTATTCGAATCTAAGGTGTAAGATTTTGACATGAATTTCGACCAAAATTTACGTAGTCAGATTTAAATGCCAGATTATTTAAGAGGGAAAACTATGCATAAAAAGCCAAACCTCGTGGAAATCTGATGGGATTTGACCGAGTTATGGGGTTGGGGAAATTTTGACCTGTCTATATACGAATCTAAGGGGTAAGATTTTGACATGAATTTCGACCAAAATTTACGTAGTCAGATTTTATTGCCAGATTATTAAAGAGGGAAAAATATGCATAAAAAGCCAAATCTCGTGAAAATCGGATAAGTTTTGACCGAGTTATGGGGGCGGGAAATTCCGACCTTTGTCCTTATCAGATATTTGTGGGTACCATTTCACATGAATTTTGACCCAGAATGCTGTTGTCAGATTAAGATGCCAAATTGATCTAGAGGTCAAACCATGCGAAAAAAGCCAAACTTCCTGAAAATCTGATGAGTTTTGACCGAATTGTAAGGGTGGGAAATTTTGACCAAATTGATGTAGAAGTATTGGGAAATTTATATTTCTTTTTGGAAATTTTTCTCTTGTCTTAAGCCCTGAATACTTATTTCTGTTTGCAATTGTTTAGCATATTTTTAATTTATATATCCTTAAGTTCCTTTATGGCATATATATGCAAGTTGTGGGTCCCGCCCCACACGCCCAAAAAATGGTGACAACTCCTTAAAATGCTTAAGCAAATTTCCTCACGTTTTCACCATTTCGAGGATTAACTAATTTCGTCCTGTAATTTTTGGCAAGAGCTCGGAACTTCTCTGAATAGGCAAAAGAAGTTGCTCTCATCTCTCACTTAACTCCTTCGGCTCGTGGACTTTTTGCTTCGTCACGCCTCAAATTGCACATAAAAAAAGGAAAGTAGGAAAATTTTTACGATTTTTCTATGCAAATTTCGTTGCGTTTCTTTCAAAAGGGGGCTGCACAAGGTTTTCCTTTTTGCCTCGAACTTTTTTTCGGGATAAATTTTTTCGTTTTTTTCGTCCTATTTTTATTTGGGTTTTTTTTTCTTATTGTCGGTAGCTCACAGGTGGATGATTTTACGATGCATTTTATGGGCTGAGAAATGTTTTTCATTTAAAACAAATGCAACGAAATGAATTTGCGAGCTGCGATAAATTAGAAGCAAAAGTCAATTAGAATTTGTTACAATAAAGGGACCAGGGGCGTGGCAGAAGGGAAAATCTTGATGCCCCACACAGACTCCTCTCTCTCTCTCTCAGACACACACACACACTCTCCCTCTTTCGCAGACACACGCAGAGAAAACATGCCACACATTATCTGTGATAATAACGAAACGAACTTAACCCTAATAAAGTACAAATGGGAGCAATTCTATTTCATTAGGCGCTCGCTCGGGTTATGCAAATTTGGGATAAGAAACAAGGACAAAGGCTGCCAAGGAGAACGGAAGCTGGGGCGGGAGATACCTATATGAGTTCGGAGAGCGAGAGATAAAGCCACTGTGAGCCATAAAATATGTCATATTTTGGCTAAATGTTGCACCACAATAACAATAAACGCATTCGGCATGGCAAGGATGTGCCAGGACTCTGTCGCTCTCTCTCTCTCTCTCTCTCTCTCTCTCTCTCTCTCTCTCTCTCTCATCTGGGACAGATAACGACGACTGTAATTAACCCATTCCCGGGCTTGAGAGTAGCGTGAAAGCATTTGCCGCACAAGTTTCCAAGTATCCTGTATGAGTATCCTTTGTGGCAGCCAGCCGCACATCCTGGCCAAAATAAAATGCGCGCTCAACTCGAGTTAATGCTTTGCAAATTGACACTTGGCCCGAGCGAAGGCGAAGGCGAAGGCGAAGACGTCGACCCCCCTTTTTGGCACACACACACAAGTCCATCACAAAAAGTGATGAATGTGCAACTTCCTGGGCGAGTGTCCGAGTTCATCTCCGGATCGCCAAATTGGATTGCATATCATTATTTTGCACTTGTCTGGCCAAATTTTCACACTTGCCAAGCGACAAGCGCAGAGAATAGCAGAGAAAAGGATAATTTATGCGCCTTCTTTCGGCTGAGTTCGCTTTTGATGGACATACCAGGTCCAAGTGTCCTGGGACCTGGCCGAAAATTCCTTTCCTTTACATTTCTTTTAGCAACGCCAATTGAACGAAATCCAATAAATAAAACTCAGCTCAACTGAGCTCAGCTCCTGGACGCTGTGTCATGTGTGTAAAATAATATTTGTCTGGCGCTAATCAAAGTGGATCTGGCTCTGGCCCTCGAACCACTGAGAAAAACCAAATATACGTTACGTTCTATCAAGCACAGCCCGACAAATGTTGTTAGGGATAAAAGTTCTCTTCTATTAGGTGTGTGTGTGTGTGTGTTGTATGAGTCGAGGCATTTAGGAATAGGTGGTATACTTTTCTTTAGAAGGCATTCTAGAGATTTGGGTAGAGTTGTCCTAGAACTTAAACCTAAAATGTTCGTAATAAATCTTCAAATAAATAATCATCGCTTGCCATATGAGAAGGTTAAGGGAGCGCCGGAATGTGTTTATGCGAACTTTCAGAGCATGCCATATAAAGATTATTATATATATATATATCTATGTACCTGCCCTAGGTAATTTATCTCTATCTCTATAACAAGACTTCCATCGAGGAGCCAGGCTTGGATTAAGTATTCGACAAGTCCCAATGGGGCAGTCAAATATGCTAAGGCTTCAAATAATTTAATCTATCTGAATTTCTGAGATAAAACTAAAAAAATATCAAAACAATCAGCTTTGCTACAATCCAGCTTAATCCCTACTAATCGAAGTACTTTTCAACCAAATTCAAGGCACATTTTTTCACTGTGTACGTTTGCGTTGAAATCGTTTGAAAACAATAAAAACAAGTCGCAGTTCAATTAACATAAAAAAGCGATTTGTTTGCCCGGGCCTCGAATAAAGATTAATGGAGTTCCCTTGACTTTTTGAAGCCCATCCTCCCACTCGCCCTCCCCCGTCCCCCTCCACCACCCAATCGACAGGTCCAGGCACAGCTCGAGGCAGGTGTCAAAGTTTAAATGCTCGCTGTGGCATTTAATTGGTCGTGCCAGGAGCCTGCCTATAATTAATATGCTAATAAAATGTTTCATGACAGCTGAACAAGAGCTTTTGACAGCCCCCCCCCCCCCCCCCCCCCTCGCCATCGACCAAACGACACCCCTCTGCCCACTTTTGTGACGCCTGTGGAATGCTGTGCAATAAAGTTCTCGGCATATTTGACTGACATTCCATGCCACATATTGAGGCCGGGCTGTAAATCATGATTATCTTTTTATTGCTGACATTTGCGACCGCTTTATGAACTCTGCTTCCACCCTCGCTTGACGCGAGAGATGTACTTGAGGGATATTCGAGAGCTGGCTAACAAGATTTGCAACGCTTTTGGGCAGCGCTCTAATGGACGTCGGGGCTCACACTTACGGCTAAGTGGAATTGCCATTGCATACCTTGAGGAGCACACAGCCAAAAGGCATTCCAATCGAATGCCATTCGTTGATAAAAATCGTGCCACACGTTAATCCAGTCCTGCAGCAGCAGCAGCAGCAGCAGCAGCAGCAGCAGCAGCAGGACATCCCACATTGTCCAGGCATGGAGCCAACACACAAAGATTAGTCTGAGGCAGCCGAATGGACGTCCTGTCGTTTGCCAGGCTCAAAGTGCCATCCGGGCGACAATGCAACATTACAATAATGTGCATTTTTATGGACAGTTAACGGCTGCAGAACCCATAAACGCATTATCCAACGCACATCAATGGAATGCCAATGCCAAATATGAGCGCCCAGCCAAGCAGCCAAGCAGGCTGCCAAGTTTAAGCTAAAAGCATCTTTAAGCAGCTGCAAATATGTAAAGCTAGCAATTGCGGACTTAAAAAGCTTAACTTACGCTTAGAGAACATGCAAAAGAAACGAAGCCTTACTTGAGATTAACAAGAAGCTTGTTCAGTAAGTGTACTAAACTATGCTTTCGTGTGCGTCGGACTAGCAGGCGAGAGGTCGCTGGTTCAAGTACAGCAAGAATTTTCAATTTTTAAAAAATATATATAAGACCCTTAACACTAAGATCTAGCTATCGGGGAAGTTTCGCAAGTGAACACTAAAATGGCGTAAAGAATATTCGATTTCCTAGTTTCTCCCACAGTAGTCAAATCACAGTGTCTGGGCGTCGGACTAACAGGCGAGAGGTGGCCGGCTCAAAATCAGCTGGAATTTAACAATTTTTCAAATTATCTGTTTTTTTATCGTTCGTCCTGGCCGACATAAGCATAGTTTGAGCGTCGGACTAACAAACGAGAAGTCGCCAGTTCAAATTTGGCAGGATTTATAAAATTTGATTATTGTTATTTCTTATTTATATGCGTGTGTCCTGACAAGCCATAAAAGTAAATTATCAAAAATATTGAAGTATCTGAGCGTCGGACTAGACGAGAGGTCGGTGGTTCAAACTCTGCAGAAGTCTTATATTCTTGAATATGTTTATTTACTTTGTGTTCTAAACATATATATACATATATATATAAAATATAATAGTAAATCCTACTTGGTTAATTGACTTTGATTGGCTTCTCTTTCTTCTCTCTCTGTCTCTCTCTCTCTCTCTCTCTTAACCCCTCTCTTTGCCTTAGTCCTTACTTGAATTCTGCTTTAGAAACTTTCAAAAATTTAACATTTTTAAACAAATAACCTTTACTCGATGGTATTAAATTGACATTCAGATAAACATATATTTGCAGTAGTTGCCCGGGCAATAAAATCTAATCTCATATCTAAATGGCGCTTGGCCCTTGACTCTTGAGTCATGGCTTTTGGTGACCACAAATCTCCGAGGAAGCAACAGTTAAGCTGGACGGGGACAGCAGCAATAGAACATAAATAAGCGGGTAGGACAAAAGAAGCATCTAAATTAATTATTTATAGGATAGGAGCCACTGTGGTGCAATTGGGCTGAATAATAAAACGATTTGCAAGTCGAAAACTAAACTAAACATGAATTATGCCCGGGGCTAACAAAAAATATGGCACAGATAAGAAGCGAGCTTAAATTATGAGGGTTAAATGTTAAATGGAGCTGCCAACTTTGGCTGGTAGTTAGTTCTTAAAGTGGAGCAGGTTCTGGCTGCAGGTCCTGGCTGTTATTTTGAATGGAAGTAAATCTAATTTTAAGAGCTGACACACCTCTCCCCCCACCGAACTACAGGCCCTCCGGCTGCCGCACCCACCAATTATATTAATACAGTTACTCGAATTTATGACTCGCTGCCGGGGGATGGTTCGAACTGGAAGTGGAAATGGAAATGTCACGGGCATGAGCAGGAGGCAGAGGCAGGATTGGGGGTGTTGGTTGGGCGGAAAGTGTCGCCAAATTGAATTTGCATAATTTTGAAAAGCCGACTGCGGCTTCCAAGTGGCTAAGTGCGTTGTGCATATTGACAGGAGACGCTGCCACACACAGAACTCTGAATGGAAATGTTGTTTTTGATTTTGATTATGCAAATTTAAGTGTCGCAACAATGTTGCTCATTCGACCCGAAAGTTGACGCTCCACGGCACTCGAGCCAAAGCCAAATCTTATGGCAATCAGAAAGTCCACCATGTTAATTACAAATTGGCTTGTCAAGATGCCGAACACTCACACAGTCAGACAGTCAGCCAGTCAGACAATAAGCAATTGTTGTGCTCAGAAATGCGCTAATTTAGTCTCAATTTCTTTATAAGGAACTGCATTTTATTCCAGCATCGTTTAATTGATTGTGCCCTGGCACTCGAGTGTCCACTTCGAGCTGGCCAACCCCAAGGATTGCGCTGATATTAATCCATGATTTTCATATAAATTACTTCATTAACCAAGTCCTTCACTGTGCAAATATTTTTGTAATGAAAGCACAACTGGAATTTATGCGCATATTTATATAAATAGTTGCTCAGCGCAATTTGTTGACATCATCGCAATAAAGTTTTCAGTTTGACTTTGTCTAAATGCTTTCTCAACTTAATTAAATTACGACACAGTACAAAAACTTAATATGCACACATATTTGCTAGATATACATATAAAGCTCATATAAGAAGTGTTCTAGTTTTTCCTGAACCTTCTTCTACCAACCCCAAATGCAGCTTGGTCAAGGTGGAGCGGGGGTGTGCGATGGTTAGAAAATGAAAGACACTTGATATTTATAAACTCTTTCCATTGAGAACTAAAGAGAGGCACGTGGCTAGATCGACTCGGCTATTGATGCTGATCAAGCATATATATATATATATATATACATATATATGTCTTATAGAGGGTCACAGTCGCCTCAGTCGCCTGTGATTCGAATATATTTTATATATATTTCTGCCACACCGATATCTATATTTTCCCACTCAGACTTTTTTGACTTGTTTATGCTATTGCATTAAGATAAACTCCCAAAGTATTTTATAGTTACAGTTCACGAGAGTTCACACAAAAGAGCATTCCAGTTTGTGCTATTTGTGGAGCGTTTCTATGGAGATTAAAATCGCCAAATGCTGGGGATGTTTTCATTGAATAGACTGCCAGATTCTTAAAGTTATCAGATATGCTGACACACACACACACACACACACACACATATCTCTGGAACTAAAAGCCAAATATTATTTGACAGATTTGCAAAAATATTTCGCTCTCCTTCTCTCTCCAGGGTCCCAGACGGGCTACGGGTCTGGGCCCGGTCACGTTTTATACGAATTTGAACGGTAATAATCGATCCCTGCGGCACTTTAAAAAAAATATGTATAAATCCGATTGCAAATGCTGTGCGGTGGCAGAGGGTTGCAGCCAAAGCAAATAGAAAGTTGCTTAAAGTTGGTTTTAAAGTTGCGTAAAACCTGGAATTAAGTTGCCTCATGTTGCCGGCTTATT
Source organism: Drosophila virilis (assembly GCF_030788295.1). Taxonomy (NCBI): domain Eukaryota; kingdom Metazoa; phylum Arthropoda; class Insecta; order Diptera; family Drosophilidae; genus Drosophila; species Drosophila virilis. The sequence continues at coordinate 42,004 of NW_027212955.1, read as the reverse complement.
TATGTATGTTGGTTTTTTGGCTTTGACTGCTGATTTCATGCAAAGCCGCAAGGATTAAAAACAAATCCACTCAAAATTGAATACGATTAAATACGAAATTGACCTCTGGCTGACCATATGCAAATCGCAGTCAGCCCTTTTTCCTGCCCCCTCCGCGCCTTTGCTCATTTAGTCGAGCTGCGAAAGTCACACAAAGTCCCATCCTTGAGTTGTTCTTTGTTGTAGCAAAAAATTGTAAAATCGAAACTCGTAACGCTCCTGGCCAAGGGGTGTCTCCACGTGCGTTGCCTTTTTTTTTATTGTCATGCAACAATTTTGCGGCAGGCTGTGCGAAGGGTTGCACAACGGCCAGAAGTAGGGGTAGTCTCTCTGTCTGAAGGGTGCTCTGAAAACATAATTACGTGCATGTAAACAATAATTTAATTTCACACTAATGCAACAAATTTGTGGGCTGATTGCGGGTTTTGTTTAACATGAACATGTGGCATGTGGCATTGTTGCACTTGTGAAGGTGTTGCCCAAATAAAAGTTGCCATTGTCTACAATCCAACCTCCCTTTTACAATTATGACAAACGCTGATTGCCTGTTGTAAGATTTATGGCGCAACCCTTTTTGCTTTTTGTAAAATCAATCCATGCCCTTATGTTCGATCAATAAATTATGTCAAATGCACATAAATCTTGACACTTTTCCCAGCCGGAATCGATAATATGCCGAACAGTGCTGCCAGCTTGTCAGCGGGCAGTGTTGGTAAACAAGCTAAGCTTCAAGGCATATCATTTCGTGTGCCTGGCGCTGATTTTGGCAACTGTTTCGTGTGGGCGTGGCGAAGGCAGCGACTTGAAATCGTCAGTGCCAAAAAAAGAAAGAACATTTCAATTCAAAGTCAGTCAATTGTGGAAAATCAAAGTGTGGGGAAGGGAAAATAGAGAAAGAAATACACACACGAGTCGATAGTTTATCCATCACAATCAGCGGCAGGGAATCGCTTCTGCTTGAATTAAGCCAAATGAAGGAAGCATCATGCGAGCTCTGGCTAAACAGGATGTTCATTAGGTTCGCTGCATTCGCTTATTAAATCCAGATATCGCACCAGCTACGCTCGGAAATGAAACAGAGAGAAAGAGAGAGAAAGCAAAGTTTGATGAATAATACATGAAATGGTTAATAGAAGTGCATGGTTCCAGGATTAAATGATTATCTGTGTGGGTGTATGGCATTTAATACCCTGCGACTGACCCAGAGGGTGACCAGGAATCGAACTGGGCGTCTCACAGCTGTAGTCAGAGTTCTAGTCGTAATTACCCTGACCACTCGCTGCGGAACCAGCTCTCGGAGCTGAAACTTTGCAAAATGATTTACTGTGCCGCCTTATTGGAAAGCTGTGAAAATATTTGCACACAAATTAGTGGCAACTGTCGACGTTTTTGGGCTATTTGGCCAATTCATCAGGCCGCAAATTGTGGGCTCCAATTGTACAATTGTACATTCGTGTAACCGGATGCGGATGCCGCTACCCTCTCGTTCCGCCTTCCTCTCCCTCCAGCTGCCGTCACATCAGCATACGTAATCCAATGAAACGAATGCTTTATTGGCTTAATGGAGCTGACGAGGATGCGAGGCAGCCAGCCTGCTGGCCGGCATTCAAAGCTGGCCTCTCCGGAGGATACGAAACTGTATCGAAATGAAAAAAGGACAATTTAATTTCATTTTGGCCGCAGCGGACAGCCAGCGCTGCGTACAGCTATGCAGAGCAGAAGGATAAGAGCACGCCCATAATTCACACTTGCGGCCACGGGCAGGCTCCACGCAGCACATATGTGGACATCCTTCGGCTGGCTTAATTTATGGCCACTAATTGCGTCGATGATAAATTTAATTTCGAATTATGACAACTGCCGCCCTCGCCTCTTTATAATCCACCCACGCACACACACTCGCCCCCTCCCAAAATGTCAGCAATAAAATGATAATCATGATTTACACAGACAGCTTTTGCATTTTTCGCGTGCCAAGCACTTAATTGCACACATATCCTGGCGAATGTCGAATGTCCTTGTTCCAACTGTCACGCGCTATTTTATTAGCATATTAATTATTGCGACTCGCCTCGACTCGAGCAATTAAATGCGCCAGCGAGCATTTCAACTTTTCAACTTTGACACCTGCTAATTCGCTTGGGGCGCCCAACCCCGAGGAAACTTTTTATTAAGGATAAGGAAAAAACGTAACTGAAACCGAAACCGAGCCCAAAATCTCATTAATCTTTGTTGGCCCACTTTTAAGCACTGCCAGGTGTAAACACAAACAAATCTCTTTTTTATGGTAATTGCACAAAGTTACATTTGTTTTTCTTTTTGTTTTTTCTCTATTTTTTTATTGGCATTCCCTTGTTTTGTTTTTATTTTTTTGGTTTTGCAGGGCTCGTTTGTATTTGTTATCGATGAAATTTAATTAGTTTGCTACAATCGAAAATAAACTAATTAAAATGCGTGCGCTTTCTGAGAAGTGTCTTCCTAGGGGGCGTGGCAGCCCATGTGTGCGCTAACGCTTGGGGAATACCCCTGCTGTAGAAGTCCCGAGCGGGCGGTAAACTCATTTGTATAAACTAATTGAGAGATTTGTGCGGCAAAGCCAACTTTATTTTATGATGTGTCTCTCATTAGCAATTAAACCGAAACACACACACACACACACGGGCACATAATGGCACATTAAAATTTGGCTGATTTGCCAAAAATGCCAATGCATTTGCGAACAATAAAAACTTGTTGGCCGAGGGAGGGAAGCCTGGGACCAGCCGCTCATTAGGGTGTACTTAAATAGAACTAATTGCTAAATTAAAATAATACTGTGCGAAATTAAATAGTTTTGCTGTAGGTAAGAATAATTTGAGCTATTAAAGCTGTAATTAGTGTAAAACAAGCTAAATTTCTGTGGTTGCGACTAGAATATACCCTGTAACTACACTGCAGACAGACTGAACAGACCTGCTTGGGGGGTAAGGTATGAAATATTCTGGCAAATTTGTTGAAAGTTATTTAGCTTTGTGCTCGGTAAGATAAGATTGCCGAAAGAGGGCCTGCAAATCCATATTTAACGATTTTATACAATGCAAAAACTAAGTAAATGTAATTCTTGTTGAATATGTGAGAAACTACAATGAAAACTCTCTCAAAGGTCAATTATATTAGGCCAAAAACTCTCACAAAGGAATACGAGTTCAAATCATTATTAGAATACAAATTCATAATCGTTATAATAGCAACAAAAATAATATATAATAATAACAATATAATTGATAATAATAATATTTAAAATAATGATAATAACAATCATAATATAAACTACAAAAAATAATGAAAATAATAATAATAATAATCCAAGTTTTACGTATATCCATATCTAAAGTCTACCCTACCTTTAACCCGATTTTGGCTGTCTGATCTCACACATGAGCTAATGTATTAGCAGCTTATCCAAAGTAGCCAGTAGTATTTCTAAATAACTTTAAAAGTATGCAACACACATAATAATAATAATTATATTATGGCCACATGAAAACCACCTTTAAGCCACAATTAAGCTAAAGAGCCAAGTCCTTTTGTGTATCTGCTTTTTATGGACAAATAGATAATGGAACTTTTGAAATTGTTTTACAGACAGACTCCACTCGAATCCTGTTGCCCGTCTCCCCGACCCGGCTCCGGTTAATTGCAGGCGTTGTCCTCGTTATCTGTGTGTGTCCCATATGAGAATCAGCCCAGTCGCTGTTTGGGTGGGATTTGGGGCGTGGCGAATGGGTTTATTGTAATTGTGGTGCAACATTTTGTTAAAATATGACATATTTTATGGCTCACAGTGGCTTTATCTCTTGTAATTTGCATTTGCAGTTCGCCGACAAAGACAAAGAAGACAACTCGCATGTGCGGCAAATGTGTTTAAATGAAATGGAATTGCTCCCATTTGTACTTTATTAGGGTTAACTTTTCTTACGTTACGTTACGCTGCCATACGTAACGTAGCGCTATTAGCGCAACTAATGAGCCTGGATCTGTCCCGGCGGAGTCGCATCTGAGCTCTTGCCAATGTTTCGTCTGATTGATTTTCGTTTGGAGCTGTGCTTTTTGCTGTTTGCGGAACATTTTGAAATTGCAAAATATGCGCGGAATTTGTGGTACTCGTGGTACCAAAAATCTTTTTAGTTGGTGTCTTTTTTTTTCATCTTCTTCTTCTCGTTCTCGATGAAAAACCCGAAATATGTTTCATTGCTTTTTGCCCGATTGTCTGCGCTTGTCTCTTGGACCTTTTGTGCTACTTTTGTCGAACGCTGAAAGCGTGTGTTGGACCCCTTTGGGCGGCTGCTGCGGTCGGAAGGGGGGGGTCTGTGCAGGTGAATCTCGGCAAAAGTATCTGTCGATAAATTAAATCAAATTTTTTACATTTTTGTGCATGTTTAACGCGTGCAAGGAGTGAGGGCAGCCGATGCTACATAAAGCACAAGGCTGACAAAAGAGAGTTACGTATGCGATTTTTGTTTGATTTCTCGACATCTCACCGCAGTTCATACTGAGGTTTTATCTAGAACAAACTGCATTTATGCTTTAAGCGAAAGCAAGTACTTTCTGAGTCATCAAATTTCAAGTTGTGCGCATGAATAAGAAGTGCTCAAGTTCGCATTCAAGGCTAATGTGCAGGCTAATGTGTAGTAATAATTATAACAATATCATTTATTCTTTTATGTTGAATCACATACAATGAATTAATACACTAGACTCTATGAGCTCAGGTTCTTCTTTTTGTATTCAAAAAGTATTTTCTTATATTTGAAAACAATTTGTTTATAATTTATTTTGGGTTTCTTGAATATAAGTTTTACGAAGTGATCCCTGTTTATATCTATACAACTTCAAGTTCATTATAATCCCAAAGGTTTTTTTAAAGCAAGTTCCAGAAGTTATCTTTGTTTTGATAGAAATAATCCTTTAGCTTATTTTTCCTCTGGCCTAGTACATTATAATTTCGAAGGCTTACCTTCTCAATTTCCAGAACTCTGATCTTTGTTTTGATAGAAATAATCCTTCAGTTTATTTTTCCTCTAGCCTCGTTTCCCATACCCTCTTGGTCATATGCCTTTAGCATAATTCCTTATCGGCTGCCATCTCTGCTTTCATCTCAATTGTAGCTGACGCTTTCTCTAATCAAATAATCTCTTCACACTTAGACTTCAGCGCCTTCATCTTAAACTGTCCTTGGCTTCCGGCCTGGGCTCTTCCTGCTTGGCTCTGGGTGATTATCCCCAGAGCGTTGGCTTTCATGTGTGTCATCGGAAATTGCTTTGGCAATTTCTTAACTCGTTCCAACTCTTGCCCTAACCAGCGCTAACACGCCTCATGATTGCCGTAGCACGCGCTCAAGGAGTTACCCCTGCCAGCGAAGGAGTCGGGGAGGTAGACGGGATCGGGGTGGCGCGTCTATAAGTCGTATCTGGGCATGTCATCGCTCAAATAAATGTGAAAATGCTAATTTAACCCTTTTTATTATTCATAGTCTTACACTTGGGCGAGCGCTGAATCGTCTTGTAGTTGCGACAACGATATCATCATGGATGATAAATTCCTCGACTCGACTCGACTCGACTCGACGCGATTTGCATTTGCTCGAGGACCAGTTCCCGGGGGCATTTGGCGGCCAGACCAAATTATTTTAGCCCATCTCGTGACAATGCTGCAGCTTGGTTTATTAAGACATTTGTCAACTAAATGTCAAGCAATTTAGTTAAGTTATTAAAGTGCGGCTCAAGAAATCGACTAATGAAATGCCTTCCTTTTTTATGCCAATTCGTTCGGGACGCACCCCACCCGCCCAAGCTCGTATCCCTAATAGAGCCGCACACGCCCCCAACACGTGCCACATAATATCTGCCAATTTTTGCCTCGAATTTCATGTGAATTAGTTGTGAATCAAACGAATCTATTCAAACGAATGCCACGGCGACGCGTGTGTGTCAATCAAACAAAAATCTATTGTGAATAATTTACTTATGACGTTTCGGAACTTTGACATATTTTATTGAATTTAACGGCGGTTTTTGCTTTTGGCCACAATCTGAAGTAAAGGTACGGAGAATGTGCAAAGTATTGTAACATGTGTGTATAAATATATATATATTTATATATATATATATATATATATATATATATATGCCAAGTTGGTATATATGAATGTATGTACACTCTGTGTATATGTATGTATATGCATAGATGTATGTGCACATATGTGTACGTATAAAGGCATACGCAGAGCCATCATCTAGATGATATGCATGTGTATGTACGCATGTATGCATGTATGTAATACTTTCTTACATACATGCATGCTAATACTTACTTACATACATGCATATACACATACATGCACATCATGCATGTAAGTATGCAAGTATATATCCATGCATGTGTATATATGTTTGTATTTATATGCGTATGTACGTATGTATGCATGTATGTATGCATGTGTATGTATGTATGAAAATATGTATGTATGTATGCATGTGCACACATGCATTTTATGCATATACATATGTATGCATTTTAAGTATGTATGTATGTAAAAAGTTGCCTTTCAACTCGATTCTGATCAAATTGAAGTAAGGCCTGCTAGTTTTAATTCTGCAGCGAAGAAGTCTTAGGAGGAGTAGGAGTATCAGAAGGAAAATGAGCAGCCCAGAGGAGGGGGAGGAGTAGTAGGAGTCCTGAACTGTGTTCACAATCTAATACCCTTTGATACTCACAGTCTTATTTAGTCTCTCTCTTTCTCTTTTGCTCCTACTCTCTTTTAATGCTCTCTTCTTCTTTCTTTTTTTCAGATATATGAATATATAAATGTCTGTTTGACTTTACTTAAAGAAGGCAACCAATAAATCATGTGAAATTTCAGGTATGTGCATCTTTGAATATTTATTTACATAAACATAAGCATATCATAACATTTCATATCACAATGACATATGGTAGAATGTCTGAGTGTTTGAGGTCAGCTTGCGTTGATCGTAAATTAAGGAAATTTCTAGCTTCTGTTCTGAGCCGCTCTTTTAATTCCACTTCGATGTTGCTTCTTGCAAAGATGTGGAAAAAAATCAATATTAATTGCGTTCTAAATCAAATCTCTGGGCTCACTTTAAGATGTTGTTCCACTTCATTTGTTGACGACGCGGCAAGTTCTCAATGCCTACAAGGATTGCCCATTAAAAATGTTAATTAGTTGCACAAACATTGAGCATCGGTGATTGCGGCAGCAACAGGAACAGCAATGAGAACAGAAGCCGTGGCAGCAGCAGGAGGCATGCAGCGTGTAGATGGAATTCGAAAGACACACGACCAGGCACAGCCAGGTTCCACAGGAGCTGCGGACATGGACAACGGCTTTGCCGACATCGCGTGTATGCAAATTGAATTCTCCGCTGCGTCTGCTGCTGCTGCTGCTGCTGCTGCTGCGGCTGCTGCAGGCTGAGGTGTCCCCAATTGAATGGCAATTAAGATAAATGTTCGCAGCATGTCCGCACTTAAGCCCGAATACCGGATCCGGCAGACAGCTTGACGCTGCGCTTAAAGTGCTCCAAGTGCTGCTCAAAGCGAAAGTTGAAGCCAATAATTATTAACTAATTTCTTTGACACTTTGAACTTTAAGCTGCAACAACTCAGGTTCTCCAACCCAGCCCCCCCTCAACCCCTCCTCTCTCCAAGCCGTCGAGCAGCCCATTCGCAATGCTCGTCACGTTTGCGACGGCGTCTGAGCTAAAATCGATACGCTTGCCGCACCGGACAGAGGCCAAGGCAGCAGTAAAACAGCTGCTGCAGCCGGACCACCCGCACCACTACCATCCCCCCCACCGCACACCATCCCCACCCACGCGCCTGAGGTGCATTGAACCAAAAGCCTAGTGGCAAAACTCTTTACCTCGCACTTTTGGCCCTGGCTTCGACTTACTTTGAAATGGCATCCATTAATTTCCTTAAAAATTTCGCAAAGCGTTGCAAAATTTTTATAATTTTTTTTTTTTTGACTTTTGATAAATCACAGAATCTTGTGTCTGGCGCATCATTTGTCAACGGCAAGTGCATATTGGAAACTACACTGAAAAAAAAAACAATTGAAAATAAGCCTAGCCGTGTTAGAAATCTCATAAGTTCAACTATTCTTTAGCTGATCACAAAATATTTAATCCGGGGCTTAAATAAGTTTTTGTACTTAAAATAAGGTTTCTTATCTCCAGTCCAGAGCTGCTTTTTAATTTTCTTTATTTTATTCTTTATAAAAGAAATGTCCAAGACGAATCGTGCTTAAAATTTTAAGTGTTTTTTTTTTTGTCAAATCTTTAAGTACATAAAAACTTAGTTTATCCTTTGTCTTTGTCCTTTTTTGCTGTGTAACATCCCCAGAACTAGCCATGCACACACGAACACACGCGTACATACACTTTCACACACTTACACAAACTTACACACGCACACACATCCATTGCCCATCTCTACATATGTCACTTGGCACTTTCGTCATGGGCCCAATGCGAGTTTTCGGGCGGAACATAACAAATGACCTGCTTTTGCTTGGAGGGCCGACTTGAATTATGATTTTGAGACTGTGAAATGAAAAGCATTGTCCGCCCCAAGAGAGTGATATAACGCCCTGCTAATATGCCAGGACACGCTCGGTAACCCTTTGGTCAACTTGATTAGCTGCATTTGCTTCGTATTTATCTCTTGGCAGCAACAAGATAAACATAAGCAGATTTTGGAGCTAGTTATAAATGAAGTAGCTTGGTTGTGGAACTAGTTCCAAATTTAAAGCACAAAGAATACGATTGGGAACCGGAACGAACGTTTGGTAAAGAAAGAAACGTCAATAAACAAAAAGAGAGAAGCTTGTAACTAAGAAATTCAAGAGAAAAGAAAATACTTGGAATATTTGAAGAACTGTATTTCGAGAGTATTTCTATGGACAGCATTTCTATTGGAACTTGAATTAGACGCTCTCTTTAACTTATCCCATGTCAAGATAACGTCTTACTTGTCTCACTGTGATAAATAGATGTCTGACTATTTCGGAAACAAGTTGGATTGGAATTTTTGCAACCTGCTTCTAATTGTGCTGACAATTTTTATGGCTGTCATATAAAATATTGGAAAATTATGCAGAAATAATGCGTGTGGCAAATGTTGCCATAGACTTTTCCATCTGCTGCCGCGCGCGTATGAAGTAGCTTTTATCAAGGAAAATTAGAGCGTGAAATAAACCAAGAAATGCTCTCGTATGCTGGCAAGCTCGATTTATTGGCAGTAATAAATCATATAGTACAAACGAAAAGCTGGCCTTGAGCTCGCATGGGGGTTGCACATACAGCAAAACCTAAATACCCAGCAGCGGATTCCTCAGGCAACTGCTTCCTGCTGGGGAATAGCCGAAAATATATTAATGAAATATGCTCAAGTAACAAAGTATCAAGCTGTTTGTTTGTCTCAGGTTGGTTTCATTCATAAAATCAAATCCAAGGAGCTGGCAGCATTTTAAAATTTGAATCACGTGCAGCGTCTCGCTATTTGCTATGGAAGTTGATAGCATCTCGAGGAAAAAAAGACGAGCAAGAAATGAGGAATCATAAATGAAACAGAATTTGAGATACAAATTAAGAGAAACACACGAAAAAGTGGCCACAAAAGGTGCGGGCGTAACTGGCTGGCAAGCCAAAAAAAAAAAAAAATAAGACTAAAGTCAGGAGAAAAGTGAATGAAAACTTTTTTTTTTGGGTTTTCGGTAGGTGAAATTCAGAGCGCGTGCTGGGACAAGATTGGAATCATCTCCAACGTATCGTTCACCCAGCTCTCGCCCAGACTTGTTAATTGTCGCGCACTCAAATTGTTCGAAAGGGTGTGAGAGATCCCAGGAGTTGCCTGATGCTGATGGCTTCATTCATAAGAAACGCCTTTTCGGGCAGGTAGACAAGGTAATCAAATCAACAAACACACAGAGTTAAATCAGTCCGTTGATGATCTTCAGTGGCAGCGGAAATCGTATATTGAGGAAATCCCTATCAATAGACGCTATCAAAGAAGAATTCCTCAGAAAACGGATATTCGAAGGAACAAAAACGATGCAGAGTGAAAGTCTTTCTAGTTTTTTTTTTTTAAGGCAAATAACTTAGTTCGTTATCTTAAAATTATGGCTATATTTCATTGTTGAATATTCTTAAACCAAGCACAAACTAGCCCTGGATAAAATATCAAACAAATGACCAGGTTATAGCTAAGATTAGAGAAAATCTTGGCTTAGCTCACTTTTTATAAGAAAATTTTGCACAGCAATTCCAATAATAATGCCAAATAAATACAATATCAAGCAGATAATATCTAGATTTGAATGGGGAATAGGCATAGGTACATCTGTTGCTTAATCAGACAGTTTCCCGACAATGTCCAGAAAAATGCCTCCTCTGTTGCCCCAAAGTCGAGAAGGTGCATTTCAATGTGGTTGGCCACATTTGGCGCAAAGTGCGTTGCGTGGCGTTGCGTTGCGTTGCGTTGGGTTGGGGCGGTTGAGAGTTTCCATAAATTAAAATAGAATTCCAGGTATGATCGCGCTGGCATCCTTATAAGCTGATCGCCGTGGCCGGGCCATTTAGGGTTTGGCATTTGGCAGCGAGACTCCGACACAGGCAACGACTAAATCTGGCGTCCCAGTGATGGACACGTGCCTAGCCGCAGTTCTGTAATTTAAATTTTAATTTCCTTTTTTAATTGCATTCAATTAGCGAACGAACTGCATTTGGCTCGGCCACAGCAGAGCCAGAGCCAGAGGCAGAGCCAGAGACAGAGCTGCCAATCAGCCAGCTAAGGAGCGCTGATCTAATAAACTGTCATAAGGTCTGTCAAATTGAATTAGTTGGACTCTGCTCTAACTCATTATTATTATATTATAAGACAGCTCAAAGTTCATAAATTTCGTGTAGTTAACATATATTTCGACTCTCGAGCCCAAGAGAAGCTACTCAAGTTCTTCAAAGTGCAGCCTCCTACAGCATGCCTTCTGTATTTATATCTGTATCTGCGTCAGCCGCTGTATCTGTATCTTTTGTTCTTGTTGTTGAGACTGAGACTGGTCGCCGTGGGTTGTATCATTCTATTGACCATTTATGGTGTGGAGCATGTTTTTGCCTTCGGTCGTGTAATGTGACTAATTGGAACTGCAGCAACTGGAATTGTTGCTCATTGTTCAACATAATTACCCAGCACTTGCCAGACGATCAACAACAGCTCCAGACACTGACATTGACTTTGGCTCTGACTTTGACTTTGATGTTGTCATCGCACACAAAACTGCATCACAAATGAGCCTCAATTTTTAATCAACTGTTATTCCCGTTCTAGAAGTTCTTCCCATAGTTCCTCAGTGTTCCGCACGCTCAGGTAGCCTCAGGGCAGGTGTTTTGTACGCCTTGCTTGACATTTTATGAAATTTATGACATTATTTTTACACTCGACGACCTTTCTGCAGAAATCAGTGCATATTGTGCTAACAAACTGAACGCACAGCATGAGGCCAGCCAGCATTTGCCCAACCTCATAATAACTGTCATAATATTCACAATGCAACTATATTACGAACCCTAATAATTGCATAGAGTGCCAAAAACATGCCTGAGAAACAGAATGCGCTGTTACTTTTATTATCTTAGGCGCCACCTTAGAGACTTCATGATGATATAGGGGCAAGGCTGCTTCTTCTTTGCTTTTAAAAGTCTTAGACTAAAACCAATTTGCTTTGGGGGTTTCTGCAGATCCTTTAAAATCAGAGCCAATTGATTTTCAAAACCTGTGCTCGACATTTTTTACAAGTGCAACTTTAAGGATTTTAGTTTTCTGATTGCTTAAACTAGAAAATGTATCCATCTGCAACATTTGCTAAAAGCTATTTTTAAATTCATCTATCATCTGTGGTTTCTCAGAACTTTCTCAAGAATTTTAGTCTTGTGTTCGTTTAAAGATATAGGGATCTTATTATTCTGAACTTTTACGGAATTTTGATATGATATGATGATATTTTAAACTTTTGTGACAGTGAAAAGAGAGAGAACGGGCACTTATTGAAAACTTTACTCTGAGTTCGATTTATCATCTGAGCCCTAATGATTATTATTATTATATTATTCACATATAAGACAAGATATTATTCAGGTTTTTTCTGTATCACTGAGCTCTGAGTCCCATTTTGGTCTACTGATCGCTTTTGTATGTGATTTAGCTGATATAGAAATCTGTTTAAATTTAATATTAATAAACTTATTAAGCTCTTGAGCTGCTGAAATTTTGCGGAACTCAAAGCCTGTTCACACTGGAACCACTCTCCAGTGTGTCGTTTCAATATGTTCGAAATTCGTTTCAAATTAAGTATTTGAATAATTTTATGCCCCATTTTTTTTTGTGGGGGGGCCAGAAAACATTTGAAATATATGTGAACAGTAGGCAGCAGTTGGCCAGAACCCGGATCCGGGCCGGACTCAGCTGTGGCTGAGTTACGGCCAAATTGCGTGCAAAATGGAAGAAGCTTTCCATTTAGCAATTGTCGTGCCCTCAGTATAAGGCCCGGCAATTGCGCGAAATGAAGTGTACCGAGGGGGGGCAAAGAGAGAAAAAGAGAGAGAGCTCCTTTGTCAACATTTTAAATGCATTTTTATTGAGATTCATATCGCGAAATTGCGCAGCCTGTGCAGGAATTGAATGCGCCTTTGAATTGAGTTCAAATTCCTTAAATTATTGCCCACCCCGACCCCGACCCCGGCCCCGGCCCGTCATGGGCACACACATATGCCAAGGCTTTTCCGATTGCAAACCCCAATTCGTGGGCTTTTCTCATTGTCTGGGCTCGAGTTTAAAATCGTTTTTTGGCAACTCGCACGTTTTATGCGAATTTGAACGGCAATAATCGATCCCTGCGGCATTTTAAAAAACAAATCCGAACACGAGACCCAGCACCGACTCGCTTTTCCAAAGGGGAAGGTGCTCTGAGGCCGCCTTTGAATTATTGCACTTGGCTTAGTTTACAGCGCACACACACAAACACACACACACACACACACATATGGGGCACATGGCATCCGGGAGCGAGCCAAGTTTTATGCGTTTCTTATCGCAATTTGATTTGGCAGCTCAATTGCAGTAAATTAAAAAGTGCAAACAAAACACTTTGATAAGCATGTCCCAAAGTTTATGGCGCGCTTGAAAGTCGAAACGGTGGGAAGGTAGTTAATTAGAAGGAGATGCCTGATATGATTAAGTGTGCCTTAAGAGCGATTGAACATTGAACAGATGTTAAAAAAGTGTTGGCAAATGCCACAAGCTTGGGGGCAGAGTTGGAAAAGACATAAAAGTTGTTAAGTAGAAGTAGAAGTCGATGATATGTGACTGCTTATGGACATTTGCCTTCTTCGATGATCTATAATAAAATGTCAAGATTCTCATACGAAAAGTTATCATGGCCATATGATATATATATATTTTTTAAATGCTTAAATTCACTTTTTACTTCAAATTGGCCGCTGATATGAAAATATTGCAAGCCGTAAATATTGTCATAGACAAAAAATAATATCTACCTGAAATTTGGTTGGATCGGTGAAATGTATGGGGCCAACGTTAATTATACTTATCACTGCATTCTGTATTTTTCTTGTTTAAAACAATTTCGAACAACTATGTTGTTAAAGGGTTCGGCTTATAGTGAAAAATATTTACAAGTTCCAGTTTCTAACTGTTTAATGCAAAGCTCGACTTGCAGGCTTGCTTATAATATTAACCCTTTCCTCTCTGTTTACTATTCAATGAATCCTTGACAGTATTCATTATTTAGCCATATGCTCACAGGAATATATGTATATATATTCAGTCTTAATTTCAGCAAATCTATTATCATATTGTTTGTATAGGTAATTAGTGAGTACTCCAATCACAATACGCCAAGTGAAGGCTAATGAATGTTGCCACCAGTTCCCCTTTCAGCACTTCCTCCCACCCCCTCCCCCACCATTCGATTGGCATGCAAATTTGAGCTACGTGCACATATTGACTCAAGCCGCAACCCTTCGAGCTGTCAACCCTTTTCCCCCGCTAGCTGGTACAAATTAAGGACAATTCTTTTGGCAGCCCTCTTTTTTATACAATTGTCAAATCAAATTTCAAATGGGGAAGCTTTTGGCACATTTCTCAAGTATGTAAACAATAATTAAATTTTGCACTAATGCAACAAATTAGTGGTTTCTAAAAGGGAGAATGTTAATTCAATCACAAACGGAGTTGACAGCGTTACCAGACCTGGCTACAGGTTCGGAGTAGCTGTTAATTTATTCAGAGAAAGGCGTTGACAGGCGTTGCCAGACAGGAGTAGATATCAGAGGCAGAGTTGACAGAGTTTCAGGCCTGGCCACCGGTTGGGAGTACATGTGAATTCATTCAGAAACAGAGTTGCCAGCGCTGCCAGAGCAGGCCATAGAGATAGGGTTGACAGCATTTCCATACATATCCACAAGTTAGGAGTAGCTTTTAATTCAATCGGAGTCAGGATTGAGAGCTTTGTCAGTGTTGCCAGACTTGGCAATAATTTAGGACTACCTGGTAATTCAATCTGAGACAGAGTTGCCAGTGTTGGTAGCGTTGCCAGACCACGCCACAATTTAGAAGTAGCTATTATTTCATACTGAGACGGGATTGACAGCGTTGTTAGCGCTGCCAGACTTGTCTATAATTTAGGATCGGAGGAAGAGCTGTCAGCATTGCCAGCGTTGCCAGACCTGGCCACAAGTTAGGAGTAGCTGCCTTTGAATTACCTTCGCTCTTCGTTCGCATCATCCATCGAATATGATGTTCGGCTGTAAATCATGATTATCATTTTATTGCTGACACATGTTTTCATTAACACAGCCCTTGCCATATCGATTCAGTTCGATTCGGGCGGCAACAACCACCATCAAGTCTTGGGCCAAACGATGACAAATGATGTCCTCTTTGCCAATTTTCATAATTTCGCAATTCTGCACACTTGCTGTCCGGCCGGCTGGGTCAAAGTTCATTGGGATTATGTAAATCTTGCGGGGCCGTGCCATCAATCACAGCACACATTGCACGACTCATAACAGCTGCCTCCATGAAATGTCCTTTTAATGCTGCTGCTGCTGCTGCTGCGACTGGCCATAAAAATGTCCTGCGCTGCGCTAATTAAACAGCCAGAAAACATTGCAGGTTCAGCGATTCGCCTGTATCGCCCGAAAGGGTTGCCAAATTAGCATTAATTGGTCATTGGCTGTGAAAGGTAGCGGAAATATCCGAATTTTCCAAATTTCCACAATAGCCCGAAAAAATGTCGCCCCAGGGAGCGCTTGAAATAATCAAAATATAAAATAAATAAAATGAAAGTTTTCTTAGGCATGCCGAAAAATAAATACTCTAGAATGCATGTGATATATATATACATATATATACTTGGTTGTACGATATTCAAGGGATTTGGCCAATACTTAAGGAGAATAGTGTAGATAATGAATGATGAGCTTGGAGTTATCTTGAACAAAAAATATGTTCGTACAAGTACTTAATTTTGGATCGATTTCTATAGGAGCTATATGATATAGTAGTACAATATTAATAAGATTTGACTCACGCATGAAGAGCATACGAATGTTTCTGATATCGTAAGAAGCAAACTAGTTTTTGTACAAGAGACTACTATTCGACTGTTTCGATCGTTCCTATGAAAGCTATATGATATAGTGTTCCGATTAGAAAAAGATTTGGGAGCACAGTGAAGCTCATAAATGCTGAGATGGGTCGAGATATCTTTAGAAGCAACAAATTTAACTTATTAGTAAATCATTTTCCACCGATCGACTCTTTAACATATTAATTCGACTCTTAATGCTGAACAAGAATATATATATATAATTTATGGGGTCGGAGCTGTCTCCTTCTACGCGTTCCACTTTCCATTACCAATTTATAGAACCCTCTACAAGGGTATAAGAAAAACATAAACTAAGGCCCGTCCCGTCCCAGGACATGCTTTAAAGATGAGCGAGCAAAGTACACAATAATTTGACAAGTCATAATATTGATTGCATGGCCCAAAGATTTATGGCCACATATGCGATTTAGGGTTTTAGCCACGATTATGGCTTGTAATCGAACAGTTCGACAATGTCGGCCATAAATCTCTCAACCAGCGAGCATTTTAAATCATACTGGGGCAAGATTTACAAGTGTGTCCCGAGGCCGAGGCCCGGCTCAAGTGGTTGTCCGGGCAACATATGTGCGGCTCTCTATTTTTTATAAATTTCACCAAAACAAGTAGAGAACGAAAAAAAAGGGTTGTTGTGCTGGGGGTGGGGCTGCCTAGTTGAACTAATTTCGGGCACATTTCCCTTTGCACCATATTTTTTTTTTCCATTTGCGTTGCCTTTTACAGACGATAAATTTAACGCAATTTTTCTACGATTGTTCAGGCGCAAGGTTTTTTCTCGGTCTCGAAACGCCTTGGAATTTATGCAAATGCGCGTGAAATAGTCGTGGAATTGTTGGCTGCAAAAAAATAGAAAAAAAAAAAACGGTGGAAAATAAAAGAAATTAACAAACATAAAATTAATGTTTGCACCCAACAAATATGCGCCGAATGCGAAGCTGCACGTGTTTTCATTTGGCCGTGCCGAGTTTTCCGATTCGATTCCATTTTCATTGCAACCACTTTTCTTTTGTGCGCCAGCCTGGCATTAGCTAAAATTGTTTTTCGTTCTCTCATTTTTTTTTTCTGCTTAAACTGTCAACGATGTGTGTGATAGAAATCACATTTGAGTCCTGCGAGTGCTGCGAGTGCTGCGAGTCCTGCTCCACCTGAAGTCGATTCGAAGTGCACATCAAAATGCAGAGATTGTTGCCAAGTGCCAATAAGCGCCAGCCGAATGGCCAAAATGTGCAGTTAACTAGAGAATGTGCGAGACACGGTTATCTTCCATTTAGATAACCAGAAATTGCAAAACAGAAATATCTTCCATATCTGTGCCATCTGATGGGATTACATTCGAATCGGAATAACAAATGCAGCACAGGCACTTTAATTGCACGACGGGGTCAGCCTTAATTTCCACACTTAAGCCTATCTCCCTCTCTCTCTCTCTCTCTCTCGCTCTCGCTCTCTCTCGCTTTCTCCACCTTGCCGTACAACTAATGACCCACAGGAAGTTCGTTAGTTCTGAAAACGTTGAATTTTTCTTTATTAAATTTTTACTTTTATCATCAGCAAAATGTTTTGGAAAAACAAAATGAGGAAAAATGTACGAGGCCGTGTAATGAATAATGCATGAAATTGTCCTCTCAACAAAGCCTTCAAAACTGATGATGATGGGCCAAAGGGGGCGTGGACGGGGCATGGCAGTGATTATCTGTCTACAAATGTGAGTAAATGAGCGTGTGTGCGTGTGTGTGTCATTAAATGCACCCCCTCCCTCTGTCTCTATCTCTGTCTCCATCTCTATCTCTATCTCTGTTGAATGGTTGCAATTACCCAAACCAGCGGAAAATGCCTTAATTCGACATACACAAACAGACATAAAGCTGACGAGAGCACAGTTTAGATACTATATAGAAGGTAAACGATATAAATATAGAAAATTATTTACATGCATAGACATATATAAGATGCAAGATATATATATATATATATATATATATACATATATAGAGAAAGTTATAGGCATGTTAATGCATTTATACAACCTTATACATCTATATCTCTTAACTTATGAAATGCTCCTCCTTATGGCTTTGGCTCTGGCTTGATGCTGCATCTAAAATCTGTACGATTTTGAATATATTTTTGATAGTTTTGTCATCTTGAAACCTTCAATTTGTTCTAAGATCAAAGTTAGTAGGAAAAGCTTTTTATAAAATTATGCAGAGGCTCAATTTGGCAATAAAATATTATGCCAAAAATGATAAATAAATTTGGGTCTGGGCAAGTTTCTAGTGAATGCTCCCTCCATACTTCCATAACTTTATGCAAAAGTCAAGCGATTTTGTTGAAGATTGAGATTTGTTTTATTTCCTCTAGAATATTGTTTTTAAATTTGAACAATCGCAGTAAATTAAATAATGGTTGTTGCTCTGCAGAGTTCATTGCTTACCTTCTCTATATATATTTCTCCCTGCTTACCCTCCCTCTCTCGCCCAGTCTTTCATGTGTAGTTATTTTTATTAGTTGCTCTTCAATTAGCCTCCGAGCAGGTTCCGCTCATCATCCTGGCGCGCTTTGTTTGCGCAAATTGACTGACACTGATGTCTATCCGCCCATCCCCCGGCATCCGATCTGCCCACGCCCTCGCCCAGCACACACTGACAGCAAACTGACACCAGTCGAGCTTCAGCTCCGCTCCCGCCACCCCACACACACGCACACACGCACACACATGTTACCATTGTCGTACGTGGCGCACACGCAACAGACGCTGCCTCCGCCCAGTTCTACATATGCTTTATTAGTTTATTCCGTCCCGAGGGTTGTTGTTGTTGTTGGACTTGCGCTAATATTAATTTATTGTCAATGTTGCCATCTGCCCCTCACCCGCTCACAGCCGCCTCTGACCGACTTCCTCCGCACTGATATGCATCAAAATGAGAAAGGACAATTTAATTTCATTTAGCAGCGCAGGCACAGGACATGGCAGGACTCCTCACGAGCCATTATTAACACTTGCGACCACAAAAAGTCGGTCAAAAACTTGGCAATTCGCTTTTGGCCGAGCTTCTCACATGGCTCTAATTAGGAAATGATGAATTCGGCAGTCGTTGGGGCAGCCAGCACATGTGTGTGGCGCCTGGTTGGTCAGAAGTAGCTCGCAGCATGGGCGGCGGGTGTGGAGGGGGAAGGGCAGGGAGCTCTGCGACTGGAGCGAAGCGGAGGCAATTCTGACTGCATGCAACCCCGAGGCGGGCCGCTTTCATAATTCATTTTGAATACTTTTCGCTTATCGCTGAGGGAAAGATTTATGTCAGACACTTTGGTAACATGATACCTGGACGCAGAGAGGGATTGGGTAGTAGAAGGAGGGGGAGGGTACAGCTCTGGGCGCTCAAAGCTCAACTCCTTGTGCGTTTGCAAATGATTTAATGCTCACTTACAGTCGTTGGCTACCGAGTGGCTCCCGCTCCTGTTCCTGTTCCGTTTCGTTCCCAGAGGCGCCATTAAATCTCATTAAAAAGTTGCCGCTGCCATGCAAATGCGCAAGTAGCTGGCCGATGGACGGGTGGGGGGGAGGTGGAGTAGCATGCAAATTATAAATGTTCGTCGCAACAATGCAAAGAAAAACTTGCACAACTTTTCACGCTTTTCACGCGACTCGAAATTGATGTCCTGCTAGCTTTTCACATGGCTTATGTATGCGAGCGTGCGTGTATGTGTGTGTGTGTGCGTGTGTGTGCAGTTCATTGGTTATGCATGAAATTGAAATGAAGTGGAACGATGATGGCCATCATTGATTTGGGCTTGACAAATGTGCAAAGCTTTCAATCGAAATGAGCTGAATGAAATGAAATGTCGCCATTTGGAATTGAAACATGCGTCAACTGTAATTGAAAATTGAAATTGGCATTGGAATTGACAAAGGGGATTGACTGAGTCAGCGGACAATTTAGCTGCTGTCCGAGTTTATTAATCATTTATAAATGTTTTCTTTATTATTAAAAAATCTGCATAATAAATACACGCACATTGCCTCTCGCTCACGCACACGCACACGCACACGCATGCACGCAGCGGCACAAGGCAAATACAACTATATGCATGCGTGTGCTTGCATGTGTGTGTCCACAAAGAGAACGAGAGCGAGCGAGAGAGAGCACGCACACATTTTGCATTAATATTTCAGTCACATTTCAAAGCAAGAAGAAGAAAAAACAACGACAGACAAACATACAAAGAAAACAGACAGACAAAACAACAGACAGCCCGAAAGTAAATAAGCAAACAAGGAGCAGCATATCGCAAGAGAGGCGAATGGAAGAGAGAGCATAAACGGTATGAGGCTCTATGTGGGAGCCATGTTAACGCTGCGCTTTACATAAGCAAATAGAATACAAAGTTTATATTGCATTCCAGCGAGGGGCAAACGGGCGAGAAAAGGACGGCGCCATTCCTATATACTGTTATATACCTAAGCCATATACCAGGCAAAATACACACACACACACACAAGCATAAGCATGCTTTGCAGTATGTGCGTGTGTATGTGTGGCTATGTACATAGCCCGGTCACGTCCCGCCCATTCACTTGGAAAGTCGATGCTCGATGTGACTGATTACTGCGTCTCTGTTGTTGCTGCTGTTGTTGCTGCTGTTACTGTTACCGGGTGGCTGCCTATGCTACCGCTGCTGCTGTTAATGACAAACAATGTCTGCCATTTTGGCAACGGATCGCAAATATTTCACAGTTAGCGGATGGCAAAATGGAAGGTCAAGTATAGCTAGAAGAACTGCATGGAAGAAGCTGCAGTGATAAGTGTCAACAAGTACAGTTCAAATCGGGTAATAGATAATGATTTAGTGTTACGATAATGGGAGCATGTTAACATTGCTTCAGATATATTCGAAAATAAAATGTTCTACAGTTTTTCTCGATCTTTATGATAAAGTATTTCCATATTGATAGAATGTGGTTTAAATGCAAGATATATAACGAAAATATTGCACATCTAGAATATACAGCCTTTCTGGTTAAAAAAAATACCTTCCTCAATGCATCAAACATTTCAGAGTTTATTTATAGCACATCCTCTGCCATCTTTTATGAAACTTTATTTTGAGTTTTGAGAACTTCTAAAAGTTATAACAACGCCTGCTCAATATACAGACAGGAAACCGTATGGCTATTAGTCAAGACATTTCTTTTGAAGTCCAAAATGTTCATTCTCCATTTTGACAAAAAGTCCCCCCCCGACAACAGAGTTCGACAGAAAATCGGTAAAAATTATAATTGTAACTTTTTAATATGTGAGCTGCGTCTGCTTTGGGTTTCTCATTTGAATATTTTTTTCTACCTTTTTATTTTGTGGGGCATTTCGTTGGTTTTCTTATTCTCAGCACTTGGCGGTAATTTGTCTGCGGATCAAACAATTGTCGAATCAGCCAGAACTTTCGGGCAAAGGTTTATGTTAATGCCGTCTCGCTAAAAAGAGGCCAAAGCAGGTGGGCCTGTGTTAATATGTTGCTTACTTATTCAACAGGCACTCGACACTAATCAACTAAAGTGACTCCCGGCAAGAGCAGGCGACAAGAGGACTCCAATTCACGAGCTGCACGCATCCTTTGCCAAGGAATTATGCACTCGCCTCGCAGCGGAGCGAAGCACATAAAACATTCCGCTGCATAATTGAACAAGTTGGCAGGGCGAGTCAGTGCGGCAGGGGTTGGGTGCGGGTGCGGGTGCGGGTGCGGGTGCGGGTGAGGGGGCAGGCAGGATGCCAGGACGACGCCAAACGAATTTATGGCAGCACCCGCCCATATGTCTTTGGAGACTTATTTGTTGTGCCGACTGGGTGTATGCGCTACACTCAGAGAAAAGCAAGCTTCAATTATTTGAATGTCCCAATTTTCCCATTTAAAAAATTTTGTTTTTTAAGAAAAAGGTGCCTGTATAAACGCATGAAGCGAATATTCGGAATATACACCAAATCGAATATGAATCAATCCAAATATAAATAAAATTAAAGTGAATTTTTGAAATATCCGTTAATTGAATATGAGTCAAACTGAGCATTTATATTAAAAGATGAGAGCATTATATTATAATTAAATTATTTATAGGAATATATATCTTATAGATAGGAAAGGGTTTAGTCAAAATATACTTTTCGATTGCCCATTAAAAGTGAATCTCCCTAGGGAGTACTTATTTGTGAGTCTTTTAGTCACAGACTAAGAAGATAATGCTGCCTCTTTGATACGAATCTCTTGGCACTGGTTTTTTCTCTCAGTGTATGGGTGTGGCTTTGCGGTTGTGCCGCACAATTGTCATCCGGCTGGCAGCTCCATGACAATCGCTGCCGATTGCGTTGCATTAAATATTTTTATGGGCCCTGCTGGTTGAGCTTCATTGTTTTATTATCCTGCTGCTCATCAGAGCTGGCTTTTAACATGAATATTTCAAAAATCTGCGTCGCACTATGCCAGTATCGGGCTAAAATGATGCCACATGCTTTTTGCATAGAAAAAGTTAATCTTTTTAAGTAAATTCCTTGCTGAAATTAAAGTGCGAGCTGCCAGAGGAGCTAAAGCTAAAGCTAGAGCTGGAGCTGGAGTTGGAGCTGTGGCTGTGGCACTTGGCTTTGGTTAGCTGTAATATTCACACACACGTACACACACACATACGCACTTGCCGCGTTGCATGCAACGCTCGTAGAGTACGTCGACGGCGGCAGCTCCTTTGCCAGCGGAGACAGAGACTAACGTTTCGCGCACGTGACGCGCATTTCCAATTAGATTTATGATTTTAATACTTCGTATTTTTTCATAAAGTCAGCTCCCCTCCTCGCCCCTCTCACTCCCTGTCTCTCACTGGCACTCACTGAAAGCAGCAAAAGACTTTGGCCCGTTCGGGGCGTTAGTATGAAATTTCCTAGTTAAGCCAAGCGAGCCAAAGTATTCAGTTAATGCGAATGGGTTAAGACTAAGTTGAGCCTGGCTGGCAATGTTTCAGAATCTTCTTGGCCAGCAGAGCATTCAAACATGGACATATGCGCACATATTAGTTACAGCTACTAATTCGATCTAATTATTCGAGACTTTTAAAGCGTACAATTAAGTGTAATACAGTTTTCTAGGGAATTTTTCAAATATTTGTCTGATATATTTAAGTGTAACATATAGAATTCGATTGGAGTCAGTTATAAATATTGGAATATTAAAAAAAAGATACTTAAGTCCGCATTAAGAATGCCCTTGTCGAGAGTGCACGACTAGTGAATACCCTGAACCTTTTTCCCCGAAAGGTGGCAATAGATAGATAGATCTGTAAGTAATACATATTCTAGAAGCTACATTTGAAATTTGGTAATTTTATCTCAAATAACATAAGAGATTTGCTCAAAAAACATAATTCCGCTATCGATATTTATCGATTGCTTGACAACGGTGTAAGTTATCGATAATCGGAAACGAACTCGCATTTAACATCTTTAGGGCTGCATTAATATCTCCGAGTAGCACTATACGTTATTCTGCCAGGTTATCTTTACCTGCGCGCGACTTTAGTTGACATTTCTCAAACAATTCCCAGAGTCAATTAATCATTGGCCTCACATCGAAGTGCTCATAAAATTTGTTAATTTTCCACAGCAAAGACCTGAAAATAAAAAGACATCAAACTGAAAATCAGGCCAAATCTAAACGAGAGCAGCTTTAAGTTGCGGTCAGCTAGGGTTTATCTTTATCTTTATTTTTCTGGTAGGTTGCTCGATGGGTTTTTACGGCGCACAGAAGCACGGCACGATGCAGGGGCGCGGACAGGGTCTTAGGGAGGGGGGTTAAAGTATAAGGTACCTTATCTGAAATGGGAAATCATTACCGCGTTTTTATTGTTTTACAGTTTGCAGACAAATCACAGATTTCGTAGTTCTGCTTGTTGTTGGCTTTATTTTTTTTTTCTTGTTTTATTTTTTAATGCCGCAACTTTTGCTGTAAAAATATTTTAACAACATTTCACGTAATTTCAACAACAAAATAATTACATTTTTAAGTGGACTTACAATGTATTTCTCACATTTGGAACGTTAAATGTCGAAATCGGGGGAAAACGGCACACGAAATACGAAATGCGAAGCGAATGAGATTTTCGGATATCCCATTAAAACAGCTCCTAAATGATATACGAAAAACGTAGCGAATGGGAATTTTTGGGTTTCTATTAAACTTCTAATTAAAGTACGACTCTTCTTATCTATATGTTTGGCCAAAAATGAACTATGAACTTCCACTTAACCTAATTAAGAAATACGATGTCTATTCGACTTTCAATTTTTGCTATTAATGTCCACCTAACTCATATACTAATTGAATTTTATTTACACTCTTCTCTATATAAAACAGTTAAGCTTGAGTGATTGATTGACGGGATTTCGGGAAATTCCACTCGTATGTGTGAAAAATTCACGAAAACTTTTTATATACAACTTTTTGGTTTACCATACGATCAGATTTATTTATTTTTTTAAATTTATTTTCCACGTTCCGCGGGCAATGCTAGGTAAATACCCGCTTTTATCCTATATAGACATAGGTAAAAATTTCCCAACCCCATAACTTGGCCAAAACTCATCAGATTTTCACGGGGCTTGGCTTTTTATGCATAGTTTTCCCTCTTAAATAATCTGGCATTTAAACCTGACTACGTAAATATTTGTCGAAATTCATGTCAAAATCTTAACCCTTAGATTCGTATAAAGACATAGGTCAAATTTCCCAACCCCATAACTCGGTCAAATCTCATTCGATTTTCACGAGGTTTGGCTTTTTATGCATAGTTTTCCCTCTTAAATAATCTGGCATTTAAATCTGAATTCGTAAATTTTAGTCGAAATTCATTGTCAAAATCTTACGCCTTAGATTCGTACATATATAGACATAGGACATAATTTCCCAATCCCATAACTCGATCAAATCTCATCAGATTTTCACGAGGTTTGGCTTTTTATGCATAGTTTTCCCTCTAAAATAATCTGGCATTTAAATCTGACTACGTAAATTTTGGTCGAAATTCATGTCAAAATCTTACCCCTTAGATTCGAATACAGACATAGGTCAAATTTCCCAATCCCATAACTCGGTCAAATCTCATCAGATTTTCACGAAGTTTTGTTTTTTATGCATAGTTTTCCCTCTTAAATAATCTGGCATTTAAATCTGACTACGTAAATTTTGGTCGAAATTCATGTCAAAATCTTACCCCTTAGATTCGTATATGTACATGGGTCGAAATTTCCCAATCCCATAACTCGGTCAAATCTCATCCGATTTTCACGAGGTTTGGCTTTTTATGCATAGTTTTCCCTCTAAAATAATCTGGCATTTAAATCTGACTACGTAAATTTTGGTCGAAATTCATGTCAAAATCTTACCCCTTAGATTCGAATACAGACATAGGTCAAATTTCCCAATCCCATAACTCGGTCAAATCTCATCAGATTTTCACGAGGTTTGGCTTTTTATGCATAGTTTTCCCTCTTAAATAATCTGGCATTTAAATCTGACTACGTAAATTTTGGTCGAAATTCATGTCAAAATCTTACCCCTTAGATTCGAATACAGACATAGGTCAAATTTCCCAATCGCATAACTCGGTCAAATCTCATCAGATTTTCAAGAAGTTTGGTTTTTTATGCATAGTTTTCCCCCTTAAATAATCTGGCATTTTAATCTGACTACGTAAATTTTGGTCGAAATTCATGTCAAAATCTTACCCCTTAGATTCGTATATGTACATGGGTCGAAATTTCCCAATCCCATAACTCGGTCAAATCTCATCCGATTTTCACGAGGTTTGGCTTTTTATGCATAGTTTTCCCTCTTAAATAATCTGGCATTTATATCTGACTACGTAAATTTTGGTCGAAATTCATGTCAAAATCTTACCCCTTAGATTCGTATATAGACATAGGTCAAATTTCCCAATCCCATAACTCGGTCAAATCTCATCAGATTTTCACGAGGTTTGGCTTTTTATGCATAGTTTTCCCTCTTAAATAATCTGACATTTAAATCTGACTACGTAAATTTTGGTCGAAATTCATGTCAAAATCTTACCCCTTAGATTCGAATACAGACATAGGTCAAATTTCCCAATCCCATGACTCGGTCAAATCTCATCAGATTTTCACGAAGTTTGGTTTTTTATGCATAGTTTTCCCTCTTAAATAATCTGGCATTTAAATCTGACTACGTAAATTTTGGTCGAAATTCATGTCAAAATCTTACCCCTTAGATTCGTATATGTACATGGGTCGAAATTTCCCAATCCCATAACTCGGTCAAATCTCATCAGATTTTCACGAGGTTTGGCTTTTTATGCATAGTTTTCCCTCTTAAATAATTTGGCATTTAAATCTGAATTCGTAAATTTTAGTCGAAATTCATGTCAAAATCTTACCCCTTAGATTCGTATATGTACATGGGTCGAAATTTCCCAATCCCATAACTCGGTCAAATCTCATCAGATTTTCACGAGGTTTGGCTTTTTATGCATAGTTTTCCCTCTTAAATAATCTGGCATTTAAATCTGAATTCGTAAATTTTAGTCGAAATTCATGTCAAAATCTTACCCCTTAGATTCGTATATGTACATGGGTCGAAATTTCCCAATCCCATAACTCGGTCAAATCTCATCAGATTTTCACGAGGTTTGGCTTTTTATGCATAGTTTTCCCTCTTAAATAATCTGGCATTTAAATCTGACTACGTAAATTTTGGTCGAAATTCATGTCAAAATCTTACCCCTTAGATTCGAATACAGACATAGGTCAAATTTCCCAATCCCATAACTCGGTCAAATCTCATCAGATTTTCACGAAGTTTGGTTTTTTATGCATAGTTTTCCCCCTTAAATAATCTGGCATTTTAATCTGACTACGTAAATTTTGGTCGAAATTCATGTCAAAATCTTACCCCTTAGATTCGTATTTGTACATGGGTCGAAATTTCCCAATCCCATAACTCGGCCAAATCTCATCCGATTTTCACGAGGTTTGGTTTTTTATGCATAGTTTTCCCCCTTAAATAATCTGACATTTAAATCTGACTACGTAAATTTTTGTCGAAATTCATGTCAAAATCTTACCCCTTAGATTCGAATACAGACATAGGTCAAATTTCCCAATCCCATAACTCGGTCAAATCTCATCAGATTTTCACGAAGTTTGGTTTTTTATGCATAGTTTTCCCCCTTAAATAATCTGGCATTTTAATCTGACTACGTAAATTTTGGTCGAAATTCATGTCAAAATCTTACCCCTTAGATTCGTATATGTACATGGGTCGAAATTTTCCAATCCCATAACTCGGTCAAATCTCATCAGATTTTCACGAGGTTTGGCTTTTTATGCATAGTTTTCCCCCTTAAATAATCTGGCATTTTAATCTGACTACGTAAATTTTGGTCGAAATTCATGTCAAAATCTTACCCCTTAGATTCGTATATGTACATGGGTCGAAATTTCCAATCCCATAACTCGGTCAAATCTCATCCGATTTTCACGAGGTTTGGCTTTTTATGCATAGTTTTCCCTCTAAAATAATCTGGCATTTAAATCTGACTACGTAAATTTTGGTCGAAATTCATGTCAAAATCTTACCCCTTAGATTCGAATACAGACATAGGTCAAATTTCCCAATCGCATAACTCGGTCAAATCTCATCAGATTTTCACGAGGTTTGGCTTTTTATGCATAGTTTTTCCTCTTAAATAATCTGGCATTTAAATCTGACTACGTAAATTTTGGTCGAAATTCATGTCAAAATCTTACCCCTTAGATTCGAATACAGACATAGGTCAAATTTCCCAATCCCATAACTCGGTTAAATCTCATCAGATTTTCACGAAGTTTGGTTTTTTATGCATAGTTTTCCCCCTTAAATAATCTGGCATTTTAATCTGACTACGTAAATTTTGGTCGAAATTCATGTCAAAATCTTACCCCTTAGATTCGTATATGTACATGGGTCGAAATTTCCCAATCCCATAACTCGGTCAAATCTCATCCGATTTTCACGAGGTTTGGCTTTTTATGCATAGTTTTCCCTCTTAAATAATCTGGCATTTATATCTGACTACGTAAATTTTGGTCGAAATTCATGTCAAAATCTTACCCCTTAGATTCGTATATAGACATAGGTCAAATTTCCCAATCCCATAACTCGGTCAAATCTCATCAGATTTTCACGAGGTTTGGCTTTTTATGCATAGTTTTCCCTCTTAAATAATCTGACATTTAAATCTGACTACGTAAATTTTGGTCGAAATTCATGTCAAAATCTTACCCCTTAGATTCGAATACAGACATAGGTCAAATTTCCCAATCCCATAACTCGGTCAAATCTCATCAGATTTTCACGAGGTTTGGCTTTTTATGCATAGTTTTCCCTCTTAAATAATCTGGCATTTAAATCTGACTACGTAAATTTTGGTCGAAATTCATGTCAAAATCTTACCCCTTAGATTCGTATATGTACATGGGTCGAAATTTTCCAATCCCATAACTCGGCCAAATCTCATCCGATTTTCACGAGGTTTGGCTTTTTATGCATAGTTTTCCCTCTTAAATAATCTGGCATTTATATCTGACTACGTAAATTTTGGTCGAAATTCATGTCAAAATCTTACCCCTTAGATTCGAATACAGACATAGGTCAAATTTCCCAATCCCATAACTCGGTCAAATCTCATCAGATTTTCACGAAGTTTGGTTTTTTATGCATAGTTTTCCCCCTTAAATAATCTGGCATTTTAATCTCACTACGTAAATTTTGGTCGAAATTCATGTCAAAATCTTACCCCTTAGATTCGTATATGTACATGGGTCGAAATTTTCCAATCCCATAACTCGGCCAAATCTCATCCGATTTTCACGAGGTTTGGCTTTTTATGCATAGTTTTCCCTCTTAAATAATCTGGCATTTATATCTGACTACGTAAATTTTGGTCGAAATTCATGTCAAAATCTTACCCCTTAGATTCGAATACAGACATAGGTCAAATTTCCCAATCCCATAACTCGGTCAAATCTCATCAGATTTTCACGAGGTTTGGCTTTTTATGCATAGTTTTCCCTCTTAAATAATCTGGCATTTAAATCTGACTACGTAAATTTTGGTCGAAATTCATGTCAAAATCTTACCCCTTAGATTCGTATATGTACATGGGTCGAAATTTTCCAATCCCATAACTCGGCCAAATCTCATCCGATTTTCACGAGGTTTGGCTTTTTATGCATAGTTTTACCTCTTAAATAATCTGGCATTTATATCTGACTACGTAAATTTTGGTCGAAATTCATGTCAAAATCTTACCCCTTAGATTCGTATATAGACATAGGTCAAATTTCCCAATCCCATAACTCGGTCAAATCTCATCAGATTTTCACGAGGTTTGGCTTTTTATGCATAGTTTTCCCTCTTAAATATTCTGACATTTAAATCTGACTACGTAAATTTTGGTCGAAATTCATGTCAAAATCTTACCCCTTAGATTCGAATACAGACATAGGTCAAATTTCCCAATCCCATAACTCGGTCAAATCTCATCAGATTTTCACGAAGTTTGGTTTTTTATGCATAGTTTTCCCCCTTAAATAATCTGGCATTTTAATCTCACTACGTAAATTTTGGTCGAAATTCATGTCAAAATCTTACCCCTTAGATTCGTATATGTACATGGGTCGAAATTTCCCAATCCCATAACTCGGTCAAATCCCATCAGATTTTCACGAGGTTTGGCTTTTTATGCATAGTTTTCCCTCTTAAATAATCTGGCATTTAAATCTGAATTCGTAAATTTTAGTCGAAATTCATGTCAAAGTCTTACCCCTTAGATTCGTATATAGACATAGGTCAAATTTCCCAATCCCATAACTCAGTCAAATCTCAACCGATTTTCACGAAGTTCGGCTTTTTGTACATAGTTTCCCCTCTTAAATAATCAGGCATTTAAATCTGAATACGTAAATTTGTAGTCGAAATTCATGTTAAAATCTGACAACAGCATTCTGGGTCAAAATTCATGGAAAAATGGTACCCACATATATCCAATAAAGGTCCATAAATGGTCCAAATTTCTCAATCCCATAACTCGGTCGGAACTAAGCCAATTTTCATAAAGCTTGACTTTGTGGATCGTTCATAACTCATCTCATCTCCAGACCTCGCACTGCTCCACTTAGCGGTAAATGTTAATAATCACATAACATTAAATTAACATGCCTTCGGGAAGAGCAGGATGAGGGGTGGGGGGTGGTCGGCGTGGGCTTCGTTGCTGTTAACAGACAAATTGCAGTTTTATTTAAATGCCTCAATGGCCAAAAATTGCAAATCTGAATAATGCGCCGTGAAATTGTCAACTTTACTGGGTCTATATACAAGAGGCGTACGACTTGCGGGGCGGGGGTTAGCTTTATTTCGCCCGATTCGCGACTTGATAAATTTGCAACAATTTCGCACACGCGCTTCTTCTTTTTTTTCATTTTTGTACTTTTTGTCAACAGTTGCCCGCCGGAAATTGGTGACAGTTGTTGTTTATTGACACGCCCGCAGCCACCGTGAAAACATTTTAAAATTTGTAAAACATAAAACCAAATCACAGCAAAACAACAGTCGGATGGGCGGGGGGGTTGGTTTTGCCTGGGGAGAGGGGGCTGAGCGTCGGGCAGGGGCCAACAGAAATTCGCATAATATTTCACACCATTTATTTTTGCAGCTCGAGGCTTGTTTCGTAATGTAATCGGCTTGTTCCGATGCGGCAGCGGCTGTTCCCCGGGAGGGGCAGGAGTTGCGATGGGTAAAGATATATAGGATAGATAGCTCGGGACATATGTCCGTTATGGCAGGCAGCCCTTAAAGTGAGTTGAAGGAGTTTTGAAAATTTATAGGAAAATACATTACATATTATTGGAAACAACTAATCAAAAATGCACTTGTGGTTTTTTATGGTGAATACATATAAATACATGTATATAAATAACAACAAATATAAATACATATTCATGTTTGTATGTGTTTAGTTATGTCTGCATGTATGTACGTATGGATGTATGTATGTGTGGATATGTTAGCTCTCTTGCAATAAATCTTCTATTTAATTCCCTCATATGAATATCATATTACTCGAAGTTCTATATACAAAATATTTATTTCAAGTCTTAAAGTTTAATGTGATCCCTAAAATATACGAAAAAGTCGACCTCTTTTCTAGTTCTTTTGTCAAACCCATTAAAAGTTCATTATGCAAATGACATCAACTCGCATTTCTGGCTAATGGAAACCGAATTGCCAAGCTCACTTACCAAAATGCCTTCTAACTACCTTCAACGATGGCATTATACTTGAGTGTGAAAACTTTCATCTAAGATGCTTGCATGTGGGTTTCTTTATTTCGAGAGCAGCATTAAACTTAGCAAGTCACATGTACGCGAGCGTTTCGCCTTTCAATTAGAAATTTGCGCACACTCAGCACTAAAGGGACATTTTTTGTCCAGCTCATCAAGCTCATCAGTGTGGACGTCATAAAGCGTCAACTTGCCGAAGAGGCCGTCCAAATGTGGCCTCAAAGTGCGTGACGAGTCGTGTCGAGCTGCTATGAAACAGTTCCCCAGGGTCCTCAGCTGTGAGCAAAAGCAAACCAAACACTAAAACACATCTAATGGCCAGGGAACGGGGTTGCTGAAAGGTCAACACAAGTTCAGAGTGGAGCCGAGCAAGTTGAGTGCTGCCTTGCAAGAAATAACAATCATAACTATCATCTGAGAGGTGCCTGTCTCCCTCTCTCTCTGCCTCTCTTTCTCTCGTTTCTATGTGAATTTATCTGTTAAGGTGTGCACATTTGTTTGTTGTGTCATTCAATATTAATAACAGGCATAACTAACATATGGGTATATCTCTCTGCCGCTCTCACCAACCTAATCTAAACTATATCAACTACATTTTCAGTTTGGGCTCTGATATTATATTGATATATAGGATATATCTCTACAAAATTATATTTCGTATGGGTGTACCTTAAAAACTCTGTATCTCTTCCCTACTCTCTCATTTTGTTTACTCTCCGCT
Source organism: Drosophila virilis (assembly GCF_030788295.1). Classification (NCBI taxonomy): domain Eukaryota; kingdom Metazoa; phylum Arthropoda; class Insecta; order Diptera; family Drosophilidae; genus Drosophila; species Drosophila virilis. Next base: position 10,110 of record NW_027212955.1, on the reverse strand, counting down.
TTCATTTATTCTCTTACTTTTATTTAGATTTACTATTATAAACTCTATGTACATCAATATTAATATTTAATGATATGTTTTAAGAACTTCCTACATATTTCGCCTAAATTCGAGATTCTTTTCTAATAACATATTATAAACTATTCCTGGGCTATTTTGACTAGTAGAGGTTAGCTTTCTCCTTCCACTCTAAATTGCTCATAATTTATGATTGTACTATCAGAAATTCTCATTCCATTTCAATTCCTGTTTCAGACTATCTCTCCTTAATCGTATTTATCATTTAATGGTATCTTTAGAAATTTATCCGCTTTCTCTCACTCTCTCTCTCTCTCTCTCTCTCTCACGAATCAGATACATAAATCGCTTCACAACACTGAATAATTGTATCGTAAATTTGTGCTAGCTTGTAAATAATTAATTTAAATAGCCAACCGGTCTGTGGTCTGACAACAATTCCAACTTCTTGGCTGGTTTATTTATCGGAATCCAACTCTGATTTGTGGCTACTGTAAAGAGATATTCCGTTTGCCGCTTGCCGTTTTTTGCGGTTAACTCTCGGGACAGTGGCAAACAAAAGTCAGTGGACCGTGTCTGAGGTCATTTAGATGGCAGATTAGTTTTATTGCTCCAACTTCTTGCAAATTGTTCACATAATATGCAAATCGTGATGTTGGCCCTTAGCAGCGGGCTTAGCTGATAGTAGGGACAGCCCGTAAACAGCTCTTGAATTATTTTAAACTATGATTTATGATTGAGGCGAGAGCGCATACTAAAATATTAATACAGTACATGATTTCTTTTTTTTTTGCTCTTTATATAAATTTGCATATGTCGGCTTTGATGTTGTTTGTTTTTGATGTAAGACGCTTGACGAATGCGTAAAAAGCTGCTGCTGTCTCAGCTCGGCTCAGCTGTCTCTCAACTTGTCTCTGGAGACAGCGTCGTCTGGGGCTTCTCTCATTTTATTGCTGCAGATTAGTCAGATTATGTTGACGGCCAGCTTTAACTCTGGCCAATTTGATTTCTATTGCTGCTCGCATTGATTGACCCCTGACCCCTGAACACCTCCCCTCTGCCACTGTAAACAAAAACTCATATGTGCCAGCAGTTGGCCAAATAGGCTAGCGGCATCGAAGCGTGCGCGGACAAGTGAAGGTAATTTGCTTCCTGACCAGCTTCAGGCCGCAGGCGAGAATAACTCTCCTCATGAAACGAAGTCTAATGAAGTGGAAGGCGGCAGGGGTGGGGCGGGCCAGGGCTGGCGGGGCGTACCTCCATCAAAAGCGAACTAGCAATAACATTATTCGAAAGCAAGGCAAAACAGCTTGACTGGCTGTTGATTAAATAATTATACCCTGCAGTCAAAGGGGTCCTGAGGTAAGGTGCGGGTGTATTAAAAAAAATATACCCTGTAGTTGGACAGCTTATGCGGTATATTAAGTTGAGTGCACAGTATGTTGCTTAAAGTGAAACATCGGGATATAAATTTGTTCAGGAAATAATTACAGTTCTATTCCTATTCCTACTGATACCTTGAACCCATTGAAAATTGGTAGAAAGGGTACTTTTAATTGTCCTACTAGATGTGCTAATTCAATATGGCTGTTCTTCGTATCGAATGTTATCCAACTAAGCTGCCAAACAACTCCATAAATAAAGTGGATTTGAGTGGACTAAAATATATAGAAATTTTCTAGACGGTCAACATTGATCCAAATTGGAAACAATGTATCTTTAGCTATATCATAAATTTGAAATTAGATATCAAAATATTCGACGAGAAAATTACAGGGTATTCCACAGTCACACAATCAGCACTAAAAACTTAATTGTTTCAGTTGATGAAAGAAAACAATTAAAATTATGTAAACTAAGTGGGAAAATCTGTAACTGGAGTTTGGTAAGCCGTAAATGGTGACTGGTAGCCGTGACTGGTAACCGTGACTGCTACTCAAACTGTGACTGCGACTGCGACTGCGACTGGGATTGGCAATATATGACAAATTGAGTTATTCGCATCTACATACAAGGTACTCGTACTCGTTGCGAATATATTTCATTAGTATTCGTGACGCTGATTGCATTTTAATTAACACGGCGCCAGTCCATGGACCGACCCCCCCCCCCCCCTCCGGTTCTCAAAAATAAAACCCCCGCCGCCCAACAAGAGCGTATTGCGAACCCGTTTGATTGAATTAAAACCGAGGCACACGAAAAATTGAAAGAATCTTTTAATAACTCAATTTGTGAGTTTCGTTTGTAAAGCTGGTTATTAAATTGTTAGTTAACTAACCAAACAATTTGTACGTTAAGTGGATTTTAAATTATGCGCCAGACGAACAAGTTCCAAGAGAGCGAGTGAGTGGGAGAGAGAGGGATAAAGAGTGAGTGAGAGAGATATATAGGTGCGCCTAAAACTATGCTTAGCTGAATAAATTAACATATTCATAGACTGTGAGTTCGAACTTTTTGCTAGATATTCCCAACAAAGCAAGAGCAAGGCTAAGGGATGATGATATTGTTTCGTCAACTGGGGTTGGGAGTTACTCTTCCTGCTACTGCTCCTGTGTACTGTTTACTGTTTACTGTTATTGGACATTCACAGTTGCTGATGACCACCGGAGCGCACAATGCATCGACTATTGCAAATGTTCGAACTGGGAATTTCATCGATCATAAAAATAAAATGGAAATTGCTACTTCAATTTATTTGCGGCATTGCCAAAAACACATAAAACAGTCATGAATTATTAACAGGTATGTGCCAAGGAGTGTCCGTGTGTCTCGTTGGTCAATGAACCAAACAGCTCGAGCTGGACTTCAGTTGAAAGAACTGAAAATGTAGAAAAGAGAAGGTTACATTCGGAATGTTATCGACTTGAGATTGAGATAAGGGATACGCTTGGGTTTATCATATGCTGTATGGCAGATATGAATGTTAACATAAATTTGTTTAAAACTTGAAATTTTGATGTGACTCTTTTATTTTATTTTTGCTAGTCCCCAGACTTCAATTTGTTTACGGCTCTTGTATTTTATTTAGCTACCAAACACGTTTCCTCAGCATTAAAAATAAAAACTTGTGCGCATTTCAAACTGTCGCCTCTCTATCCGATTCTCATAAAAGCTAAGTAAGACTTAAAGGTATTTTGCTAGAATTAAAAGTGCCATTTTTTCACTAGCTGTGCTTGGAATATAATGAGCTATATTTCTGTTGATTGTCTACCTTCGTCTCCATCTCTATCTATCTGTTCCTCTCTCTCTTTCTCTCCCTCATTTTTGTCTTTCTTTTCTGCTCCTATTCAAAACAACTCCCTCTTTTTTTTTTGCTATCCTTCTTTTTAGTTTAATTCTAAAATTCTCTTCTTTTTGATATTTTCAGTTATGTGAATATATATCAGTCTGTCTTCTACTAATAGATGGCAACAAATAATCATGCGTGTATATGTTATTCTTCAGGTAAGTACACATTTATACGTAATAGTATATATATTAAGCAAGTCAAAGCAAATATTACAATAAGCTATATTTAATATCTTAAGATATATTGTTGATTCATCTTGTGCACAAACACTTTTGAAGCCGTAACTCAACTTCATATTTCCGAAAACCTCCCACCTTAATATTATCTATAGAAACAAAACAAATTAAACAGTTAATCTTGCTCGGCGGAACCCATTTTGATTGCAGTTCGATAAAGGACAAACGCCCCTATGGACAATGCTCTCGGGCCCGTTTCAGGTGTTCCTTTTGACACTTTATGAAATTTATGACATTATTGGCCTTCTTTTTTTTGCTTTCTCTAGAAAGTGAAACTGAAGCGCACTAACTGTAAAAACCCTGCAATGCGTCAAGGCCAAAAAGGACCCTTGCAGGATACGCAGGCAGTCGACGATTGTGTCTGGCGATAAGGTGCCGACCTGTCCAAATATGAGCATTATGCCGAGTGATATATTTCTCTATTACAAACAGCGACCGCAACCGTGCGGCAGCTGGATACGGGATATGTAGTCGGAGTCGGAGTTGAAGTTGGGGTCGGAGATTGAAGATTGGAGATCGGAGTTGGTGATGGATACTCACAGAGTGAGCCCGAACCCTGCCAAGTGCCTGCCGCGATCTAAAGCCCTGAGTCTCTGGGTCTCAAAAGTTGCCGCTCGTCGCGAGATCTGTTATCTACAAAAGCGCGCCCGCTTTACGAGCATATGACAACCCTAAATCAAAAGCGCCGTCGGCAACTTTCATGCAAAACCTTCGGCTGCTGCTGCTGTTGCGGCTTTTGCTGCTGCTGCCGCAGGCGGAAACTGCAGAGCAGCCGCATAAATTATCTGGTGGCATGAATCTAAATTAAATAAAAACAAAAACATTTGACATTTGCCAACGCAAATCCTTTAAACACAACAAAACACAACAAAAAAAAAAACAAACGCTGTGAGTCGATTTTCAATTTGCAGCAGCGGGAAAGTTGAGGGCAGCAGCCGCCGCCTTAAGATTTCCCCTGTGCAGCATCTTACAAGGATTCACCATTAAAAATGTTAATTAGTTGCGCAAACAGTGCCAGCATTACGATTGCGCGTCGCTTACGACCTGTTAACAGTGGCATGAAAGCCGAAAAATTGCGAATAAAATCATATTTCACATGTAAGGCTGGCCACACTGCACTCAAATCATATCAAATCGATTTCAGTCATAAGTGAAAGTGGCTGAAAAGCTTAACAGGAACACTTTTACCTGCCTCTTAAAAGCAGAGCATGACAGACTAATGGTAGATTTATGGCTGTCATGATTGCAATTAATATTGTTGCAATCCAATATTGTTACCAATAACACATAGAAGTAGCTGGTAAATTTAACTGGAAAGCTAAAGTCAATATTAGTATATGTAGCACAAATTAGATATTAGTAGCACAACTTGGAAGCTTATTTGTACATTTAAAGTTGTGATTCAATCAATTCAAAATCGTTTCTGATTTAGTTTCACATTAAAGTGACTTGTAAATTTAACATGCACATGACATGTGGAAAACTGGCAGGTTATAAGGAAATTAAAAACTGTCAAGACTGCAATGGAATCAATGGAAAAACGTTATAAGAACACTATAAAGTGCCTGGCAAATTTAGCAGGAACATGATAAAAGTTTCTCACTGGTAAATGGCTGCCTCTTCAAGCAAAACTTGAGAGATGTCTAAATTTAAGGCTGTAAATCAATCAACTCAATATCTTTACAATATCGTTTCACATAAAGTGGCTGGTAAATTTAACATGATTATGATAACATATTTTTAACTGGCTTAAAAACTGGCTGATAAATCAAAACACTTAACGTTGTGAGCTGAGCCAGGCTAAGAGGAAATTTATTGAAACCAGCCATACCACAGTGCTGGAATTTGAGAACGTGGCCGTGGTGGAAGCATCGCGTGCATGCAAATCGTTGGCGGGATGCGCAGATTGAACGCCAATTAGGATGAATGTTTGGCTTTTGGCGCACGCCGCTCTGCATTCAAACAGGCCGCAAGACCAGACTGCATGACGCCGCGTGCCGAGAGTGAGAGAGAGCGAGAGAGGGAGAGAGAGACAGCTGCTCAAGAACTGGCTGCCTGTCTTTGCGGGCCTTCGAGTTAATTGCTAAAAACTGTTCACACGTTCCGCAAATGCGACTTTTGCATACACAACCTTCGAAAGGCGAACCCGAACCTGAGCCTGAAACTGGACCCTGCAAGGAGCTGGTCACACTGACTCGCCACTTGCCACTTGCCAGCGTGGCCACGTACTCATCATCTTTCGGTCGCTGCAGGAAATCAATATACAGGCGCAAATTCGAACCTGGAATATTTTCGAGCCAGCGACTTCCGCTGCATCCCTTACCGAAATCGACGCATTTCTTTTTCGAAAGTTTTGCTGTCGCAGTTTTTGCTTCTTTGGGAAATTAAGCATGTACGGTATGTCGGAGACCCAGTTATGCAAATCCAAACGAACAAAAATCCAAACTCATAAATATCGACAATTCTACGAATTGTCTTCTTTTTTTTTTATTATTATTATTTTGGTCGCCAAAGTCGGAGTCCAGTCAGGGTCTCAGGTGTGCGCTTTAAAATGCACAACGTCAACTACCAAATTGTAGGCCCAACTGGTAAACACCGCGTACTACCCAGTACCGAGTGTTATCCACGTCTCTTAATATATAGGCACGTAAGTCCCCAGCGACCGAACTGTTAGCTCGTTAAAGCCGCGACTCGAGTTATTTGTTTATTTGTCTCTCCGTCCGTTTGTCTGTCCGTCTGTCGGGCTTTATAATTTCCATTCGACTTTCAGCGAATCAATCAAGCAACACACAGACACCGGGAAGGTCTTCGGGTCCTCTCGTAACTGCACATTCTGATCCCAAAGATAAAGCTGTCAATGACAGCTGCATAAATCAAGTGCGCATCGTATCTTAAAGGTTTACAAATTAAAAATCGCACGGATTTTTCATTAAAACAGAGAGAAAATCATACGCCTAGTGCGCGCACGGAGGGAGGCCAACGAGAACAAGCAAGTAAGAATGCTCTAGTCGGGCATGCTCACTTGCAGTTACCCTAAGACCAGTGTCGATTTGCCGTTTTCAACTTTCTAGCTTCATTCTATACACAAAAACACACGTTGTGCCTGTTGTGTTGCTTCTTCCCTTAGTCTCGCTACTTTGGGAAGTGTGTTCCCAATAACTTGGGTATTTACTGATCCGATCTTAACGAAACTTCCAGGAAATAATTATGGCATGCAAATATGTCTAGATACCAAGGCCCGAAAAGTTAATCTCCAAAATATTCTTTTTATATATTTAAGACATCAAAAAATTTGATCTGTATGGGCATTGGGAGATGGCCTTCTTCTGCTGTTACATACACCTAAACAAAGTCATTCTACCCTTTCTTACCCATTTTCAATGGGTATAAAAATACCTTACTCACGAAAAAATTGTAATCCTATAGCGGTAGCAGCTCTTGATGCTTTCCCACTTGCCACTTGCCACTTGCCGCATGCACATCACGTGCCACGAGACGCTGGCAAAGTTTCCCAGCAAATATCCCATCGAGAAGTTTTGTGTACTTTTTAGCACATATTTCGAGTTTGTCTACGCGTCGCTACTTCACAGCCGATATGCCAGAATGCCATATGCATTATATAGTATCTATATAAGTATGTATAGTATATATATATATATGAACGAGCATATAAACTGGCGAGCTGTATGTGTGGCTTATGGCTTATATATGGCAGCTATGCAGGGACTTAGCTGCATATAAAGAATTTGGCTCGTTTTACACAGACACTCCAGCATAAGCATAGCTTAAAGTATGAGCTACATTTAAGGTAAATCATCAGCAAATGTTGCTGAATGCAAATCTAGGTACGGTTAGCGTATGCAGAACCCAAGATCTGGGGTTCGATTCCGTACAGAGGTCCTTTGCCTCACTGCTCTAAATAGTTCCTAATGCAAGATATTAAAGTTGAACTAAAAGCTCCAATATGAAGCCTTTATCTAGACTCTCTAATGCTACTCTAATTGCTGTTGGATAAATCCAAACTCAAGGCGCTGTTATTTGTTCCTATACCTCGTGAACTAGATACATAGAGTATATACCTAACTACTCTGCAGAGGAGGAGTCTTTTATACTCTAACAGCAACGCGTTGAAGAAGCTATTATATACATATGTATATCATATGTATAGCTGGGCCCAGTATATATCATATAAATATGTCATATAGCACTTGTCTCTCTTTCTATAGTTGACTAATTAGATCCCAGGGTAATACAACAAATACCTGCTCAGATGCTTCAATCACTTAATCACTTCGATAGGCACCGGGAACTGCCTTGCAGCACCTTCGAAAAGTCTTCTTTACAGTCCAGCAGCTGAAGTAGATATTATTTTGATTACAATGAAAAGGTCAGCAACGATTCGTATGCTGGGGGCAAGGCCTCATTTTGTGCTCTGAGGCGCAGCGGCAGCACGCTCCAACTACACATTTGCCATGTTTAGAATTAAGACTTAAACAGCGCCGAACTGAGTCGAGCCGCACAAGTAACCCAACAATATGGCAAACCGAACCAAAACCCAAGCCAAAACACAGGCCAAATGCACAAGTCGAGGCGAGTTGCTGCTGCCGCTGCTGGCCGAGGCTCGCCTCAGGCCGAGTCATGTTACTCACGTTCCAAACGAGCTTTTGTCAACTTGTCTAAATGATTTTTGCACACTGTAAACAAGCCAAAAGACAGTGGGACAACAGTGGGACAGACGACGACGACGACGACGACGTTCAGTATTGACGTTGACCCTGCACGACTGCGATTCAGAAGTTTTAGCTCGTAAGCTGTGTGTGTGTGTCGCTGTGTGTGTTTGTTGTGTGTGTGTGTGTGCCAAGGATTCTGGACCTCAGGCCCAAGTCGTGTGCGATTGCCGTGCCAAGTAGCCCAGCTGCTGATTCAGAGGCACAGTCCGCAGTCCCCGGTCAGAGAGAGACTCGTCGTTCCCCGTGGGAGTCTTTTGTTATTGTTGCTGATCTTCGATTTTTCGTCTTCGATATTGTCGTGTAATCACGAATTTATTTTATTGAAAATCACTTGACAGGTGGCGCCTTATTTAACTAAGTTGTCAGCAGATTGGCCAGACCTGAGAGCTGGACTCGAGCTCGACTCTGGCTCTTTGTATTGTTTGTGCATGTAAATGGCTTTGGGTTGGGTAGAAGAAGATCTATGGAAATAATTTGAAGAGGCAGCTTATGGTTGAACTTATAGCTATGCAAAGGATTTATTGATGGAGGAGTTTTATTAAAGTAAATGGCAAATGAAGATGGCAAGGTTAAAGTTCTTGGGGGAGAGTTAAGCCAAAACCAAAAGAGAAAGATGCGGCTACACATTATATAAAATATTTTATTTATAATTGATAATATTTGGGCTTAGATTTAGATGGCATCTTATTCGCCCTGATTCCATTAGCAAATGCTTAGTTATGAAAATGAATTGAGAAATATCCTTAAAAATATTTATTATTTATTAGCTGCCTTGAGGTCCGATGTCAAGCTAATAAAATATTCAAAAACTGAAAGATTGCTAAAAATCAACATTTAATAACCTTATATGATATATATTTTTTACATTTATATGTTATTCAATATTGGAACTGAATGTAAATCAAGTATACTTAAAACTAATTCTCAAGGCATTCCGTTTGGAAAATAGCTTCAAACAGAATATGAAATTAGTCCGAAATACTTCATTAACAAGGAGAATATCTCTCTTCACGATATTGGCCATATACATTTCACAATTACAAAATTTTGCAATATTCCTGACATGTGTTTTCCTTGCGATAATTCATATCAAGGATATGCACAGTATTTTCTCTTGATAAGTATCCCAATTGTTCATTCACTAGTAATTGTTTCTTGTTGGTTAACAATACAATCAAATTTAGAAATTACATGTCAAAGATATGATTTATATGACAGTCGTTTTGAACCAGCGCTTTCTCCACAATGCAGACAGCAGGAAATGCAGATGTATTGAAATAAGAACAAATTAAGACATTAAAGACGTAGCACATAGAACTGCTTTGGCCAAGCTAAGTAGCTAGGATTATGCCACACTTAATCCTGTAAGCCAGTCTCGTTTAGGGAGCACATAAACATTTCAACATTTCAGACGGGCCAAAACGGCGAGGGGCAAAGCTGCTGCACATAATAATTTTATTAAGATATTGAACAATCGAACGTAGCTGCCATTAAATATCAATGCAATTCGCACTCCAACTAAACTAAAACAACAACAAGAAGAAGGAGCAACAACAATAAAGGGGAACATTAAAAAAAAAAAACAAGAACCGCAATCGCACAAATGACTCCCCAGTAGGTTTTTCTTATCGCCGAGAACACAACTCAATGTTGTTGTGCGGCGAGGCAGCCAAATCTCCAGAGGATGCCGACAGAGCAGCGACTACCTGGCCGAGAGAGAGAGGGAGAGAGAAAGAGAGCGAGAGAGAGGAAGAGGGAGAGCGTAGAGGAGCATATGTGGCAACGGTGAGAAGCTGCGAATGCGATTAAGCTGCGGCTGCTGCTGCTGCTGCTACCA
>NW_027212954.1:15000-81785 GCF_030788295.1 Drosophila virilis | reverse complement strand
CAGGTAAGAAACATCATCGCTCGAATAGCGGTAACCCAGCGTTAACCATACGTCGCAAGGATATACCCGCGCCACCGCCACCCTCGCCAGCCACTTACTCAGATCTGCAAGAATTGAAGGCCAATATGGAGGGACTTCGGGACGACACCAAGTCACGCTCTTTAGAGAGTGAAGCCAGCGAAGCTCCCACAACTACAGGGCAGCGACTGTTAATGTAGTTGAAGCAACTGTAAAACGCACAGAAGCCGCTGTATTAACAGACGCGGCTGAAAGTAAGCCAACTATATTGGCACTGACAGCGGAAGAGACCGGAAAGAACAATGCAACAACGGTGGCAAGCAAAACGGCACCGGAAGTGAAGATGATGTTTTTCTACGATGCACGCAGCGAAAACTCGATAGGCAGCCTAAGTTTCCCACCTTCAGCGGAAGGGGCTCTACAATTAGCGAATTCTGGTCAAAAGAAAAAGGTAAGCATGCAAATTTAATAAACTAATTTTAGGAATCCAAACTTGCTTGAGAAGGCAAATAAATCGAAATTTTAGGAGAAAGTAAGGAAGTCTTTGGTACGCCGAAGATTAAATACCCGTGCAGACAGCTTTCAACGGGTTTGCTCGTAAATTTTCAGTTCAATGAAAACAGAACCTAGCTACTTCTTCCCTTATATAAAATGGTGCGTATTAAAGGATCTTTATGAAACAAGCAGGAATAATATAATCTTCAAATTTTCATTTTTCATTTTTTACAGGAAGTGTTCTTAATACAGCTAGAACTGGATAAGTGTGGCGTATTTGCACAATCGGTAGGTACAAACCTGACAACGGATAAGAACAAGCAGCAAGGTTACCTCAAGGAAGAGAACTCGTTACCAAGTACAACGTTGGATGCAACTGTATCGAATCAACCGTTACCAAATAATGCCAATGTTGCCGGGGTCAAAAGTAAAACATCAGCAGAGGCTAGCATCAATAAAAGTATCTATACATGTTGCCAAACTGAAGCAACAGCCAGTAGTCAGCGCAACGAAGTAACAGTCAAAACAAACACCCGAAGTAGCGAGCACAACAAAACGCAATAATAAGACAAGCATATCTGAGGTAACAACCAGAAATGTTGACGCAACCATAGCGGAGGGGCAGCACCAGTTTTGATGGCACAAATGTTGCCACGACGATTCAACAATCATTGGAGCAACATTGGAGCTCGAGTTCAGTGCAATTCAGCACACACGGACGCGCACGCTTGCAGAACATGTACGCGTAACGTGATATACATTACACTGCGCTAATCTGTAACAATACAGATAAACGCATACATACCAGGTTGTAAATACATATAATATAGGAATCTAAGTTGCAAGTTCCATTCTTTTAGTTAAAGCACTTGTTGTTTACTGGGCAGATATATAATACGTTTGCAAATACAACCGATATTAACTGATTTTCAGCCGCGAGCAACACTTTTTAAACAACCCGCATAATTTATAAAAAGATATATATGTGTTTTTGTGTTCAAAAAGTGCAGAGTGTGGAGTCGTAAATGTTTGTGTGTTTAAAACAGAAATGATGGAGTGCAAAAGATTTAAAAATAACGAATCTGTTCAAAAATCTATAAATCCAACTGCATTAACTGGCCCACTAAGCTAATGTGGAATTGTATGTGTCCATTTGAAGATTTCTATTGAAGGGACAACACAAAAGTCCCAGAAAAAAGTCAAGCTTAGGCTATAAATAAACCGTGAACTCAGTGGCTTAAAATGCGGGCTATTATTGTGTATTATTATCAATTTGTACAATTATTATAAAAATGTAATATTTATATTATATGTTATTATTATTAAAAAGTAATAACAAATAATAATATCATCATAATAAGTTAAAATAATAATAATAATAAATAATAGTCATAAATAATAATATACTAAAATAATAATAATAATTATTATATATAAATATAATATAATATTATTATATTATTCTTATTATTGTTATTATTACTTTTCCAATTTACTAAAGTTTGCCAGGTGTAAATTACAAATTAAATCTCCGAATAATGTATTAATTAAGTTTATAATTTTTTCACATACCACCAAACGTACCTTCAGTTAAATATTTCAACTTGATGGCTTTAAACGGATTCGGCTTGCGTGATCGGAAATCAATTAATCAGGATAAAATACATATTTATCAATTAAATTAAGGTCAACACAATGCATCCCTAACAAGTTTAATGCAAAAAAAAATTATAGTAACGAAATAAATAAAAACGAGAAAGATGGGCTATCTTTGGCACACCAAAGATATAATACCCTTGCAGACCCAACTTTTTCATAATGCTCATTGTGCTTTGCCCCTATCTAAGAAGTACCGGAAAAATAGTAAATGCCGAGTTTGGACAAGATATCTTGATAATCAAAATGTTTTTTCATACGACTTAATTTTCGACCGATCGTTCCTATGGCAGCTATATGATAAAGTGGTCCGATATTAATTCGATTTTGCCCATATATGAAGAGTAAAGTAAAACTAATAAAAAGCCGAGTTTGGTCAAGATATCTTGAAAAACAAAATGTTTTTTCATACAAAAACTTTTTTTTCAACCGATCGATCCTATGGCAGCTATATGATATAGTGGTCCGATCTTAATAGGATTTTGCATATATATGAGAAGTAAAGTAAAACTAATAAATGCCGAGTTTGGTCAAGATATCTTGATAAACAAAATGTTTTTTCATAAAAAAATTTAATTTTCGACCGATCGTTCCTATGGCAGCTATATAATATAGTGGTCCGATCCAGCTGATTTTTAAATATGTGCTGCGTGTAACAGAAAGAGGGAGTTCTGCAAAGTTTCATTAAGATAGCCTTAAACTGAGGGACTAGTTTCGCATAGAAACAGACAGACGGACAGACGGACATGGCTATATCGACTCGGCTGTTGATGCTGATTAAGAATATATATACTTCATGGGGTCGGACATGTCTCCTTCTATGCGTTACACATTTCACGACAAAAATTATAATACCCTCTGCAAGGGTATAATTATAAAATGAGTGAAGGCCAGTAACTGTGGAGAGTTTGAAATTAGTAATGAAAAAAAAGTTTGTAAAATAATTTATAAACGGTGGATATTTACGTATTGAATTAATTCGGATTTTTGTGTAAAGATTTGGATTGTGTTTTCGAATAAATATAAAAAATATGTCTGATATTTTGATTAAAAACCGTACCGGAAACTTCCCGCGGCTTCCGTTTAGAATATAAATTTGATAATCAATAATTTTGCGGAAAACATTTTCCTGCACACGAACAGCCACACAAAGAAATATTTGGTACGTAATTTTGTACGTATTTAATTCAATTTGTTGTTTTATTTGCATTTTACCAAAAGCTCTCATGCATTTAAAAAGTGCATTCAACAGTGTACATTTACACAACAAATCAAAAAAGAAATGAGTGTGTTAACACCATAGTTGAATTTTACGTACTACGAAATCTTTGAAACAAAAAAATGTCGGGGTCTTTGTTTTAATTATAATTAATATATAATGACTATTGGGTTGTAATTGTCGCCGTTTACTTGTTATAGCAAGCATATCAAAACGATAAATTGTAATAAAATTTTAGGCTAAATAAGAAGATGATATATTCTTCTACCAAGCCTAAGCTATGCTTATGAAGCAACTGCCCATAGACTAAATAGCTAGATTACAACCTTAAGCCTTAAAGTGCGCAGCTTTGCTCAAACAGGTGAAAAATTAGCTAACTTCCAGCAGCTTACGATTGCATAGGTATACCATAAACATTTTAATAAAGCGATAAAACTTGTTTTCTATGACCGCCACTTAATATGCTCTTGGTCATTGGCTTCAGAGCATTGGCGGCGAGTTTCGTTGAGCCTGCTGCAACTGCAGTTGCTCGCTTCTTAAGCGGACAGGGGAAGCAGAGACAATATGAAAGCTGTAAAAATGACTCGTCCCAAATTTGCAGACAACTGCCATCGTTTTACCCATACCCACCAATAATATCCCCTGCCACAAGCCACGAGACAGATAAGTTAAACCAGTTTTATAGGCTGCATTACTATGAGTTGATTTCGTTTATACTTTTGAGGTATGAGCATGTGTATGGGTAATGGCGATATTTATTTTAAGATCTGTTCGACTGGTAGATTTTAGAATGAAATGCAAATGTAGTGCACCTTATGAAGCCTATGATTGCGAATTTTAAAATTTTTTAAAGCCATGTAGCATCAAAAAGTCTTACCTTTTACCCATTAAAACGTATAAATCATTTGTGCAAATATATGTTACAGATACAAATACACTGTCGTCGATAAGAGCAGACTCTAGATAGTCTTGTTTAAGGCATACTCTAAAAGAACGGTAAACTAATAATATTGTTATGCATATACCCTTTTAATACAATATCTGTGGGTACAGAGTATAAAAACGTGTCCCAAAACATTATTGGATGTGCACAAAGTATTTCCTGTTTATTACGTGGAATTTTCACTTTCGTATAGTTTAGTAAATTTTAATTCGCTTAGTCATTTATAATTGGCATTTTTGAATTAACTGATTAACGTATTAGTCAGTAAACAACTAATAATTAAATAACTAACCACTACAAATTTAATCCTTTTTTACACTGATACCAAAGGGTAATGACATCGAATTGTCTACCCATTATTTTTCAATAATAATAATGACTCTATTCACAAATAGTATGCCTGCTTTCCTAATCATTTAAGCAAAAGTATATTATACCATACAAATTGCCAGCCATACGGCTGGGAGTTAGGTTGTTCGAAATTACCGTTGAGTGGCTAAATATAATAAGATCTAATTTATAAGATTGATATCCTCGCTAAGCAGAATAGGTCGCAAAAATAGTCTGTTTTCCTAGAAATTTGCCTATTTTAACATATCTGCCGTAAGGCACAAGGGTATTAAGTCTTCGGTGCCAGTCGCCACTTGACCAATGACAACTGTAGATGCTGGAGACGAGTACATAAAAATGATAATCGCATTGTATGCTTGTGTGTTGCGTTCTAAAAAAAATTGCCCAGCCATTTTGGTCAGGCTGCTATATTTTGGGTAACATTTAACAGGGCTTATTTATGCGCTCGTATGTATATCAGTTCGCATGTAACCTAGCAAGCACATTTTGGCTACCTATAAATTGAGTTCAGAGCATTCATATATAATATGTTCGTTCTGGGATAGGTTCAGTTTTTATACTCTGAAGTAAGTAATTCATATAAATGGCATTCTATACCCAAATATGTTACTTAAAGCGTATTTTACAGAATTTTGGCTTGTTATATACTATATAATTATGTACTGTCTTTGATATAAGACATGTGGTAAAGCATCAACGCTATATATGGAAACTAGACGCTTAAAGAATTTTTATCGCGGCTAAAGGCCATCTCGAACACACAAAGCAAAAAGATTTAGACAAGTAGGTGCTCCAATAGAGAGTGCCTAACTAAGAAATACCCAGCACCCATATCCAAGCTGCCGTTACAGACAAATTAAATGCATTTATTTTCTTAATTATTAGGTGGATTGGGCATGAATTGGAAACTTTATGACTATTTATTTCTCACAAGTTGAAAGAAAAAGCTAGCCAAAAAGCTCATATTGATCGATTTCTGTAAATGGGAAACGTTATCAGAAATTTTAATGAAACTTGATCTGCGTTATCTAATTCTAATTATCTCTTAAATCAATGATTGAAACATAACGGACAGGGAGCAGGCTAGAGAGAAATGGCTAGATTGATTTAACCTGTCGTGACCAAGAATGTTATCAAAGATGGTGGGCCTGTAACATACTTTTATGCAATGGGAATACCCTTTTAACACATTTTCAATAGCTACAGGGTATGTTGGTACAGCCTTCCAAATATAGGAAAACTAGTTACGACACGTCTATAGTGCCCATTATACCATATGCTCGAATTTCAATTCTTTAGTGGAAAGTTTAACTAACTCAAATCTCTTTTTATAGTGTCCCGGAGATGTTATTTATTTATGTATATGAAGAAACACGTTTTCAATTTATCTTTGTTTATTTAATGATAAGATTGAATAACTACAATCGACACCTATGCATTTAGGCCCTCGTGAGCATTGTTCAAAATGGTATATAATATTTTGAGCAAAACTATGTCGAATTTTTAATATTGAATATTTATATTTAGTTATTGTCAATTGCTAACCATTAATACTTGAAAATATATCCATCGGTAGAAAATTAAGTTTTTGTATGAAAAAACATTTTGTTTATCAAGATATCTTGACCAAACTCGGCATTTATTAGTTTTACTATGCTCCTCATATATATGCAAAATTCTATTAAGTCCGGACCACTATATCATATAGCTGCCATAGGAACGATCGGTCAAAAATTAAGTTTTTGTATGAAAAAACATTTTGTTTATCAATTAGTTATTTATTAGTTTTACTATGGTCCTCATATATATGCAAAATCCTATTAAGATCGGGCCACTATATCATATAGCTGTCATAGGAACGATCGGTCGAAAATTAAGTTGTTGTATGAAAAAACATTTTCTTTTTCAAGATATCTTGACCAACCTCGGCATTTAGTAGTTTTACTATACTCCTCATATATATGCAAAATCATTTTAAGATCGGACCACTATATCATATAGCTGCCATAGGAACGATCGGTCGAAAATTAAGTTGTTGTATGAAAACTTTTTTCTCATTCGAGATATTTTGATTAAACACAGCATTTAAAGATTTCACTATGCTCCTTCATTTTTGTAAAATCTTATTTACATCGGACTACTATATCATATATATGCCATGGGAACGATCGGTCAAAAACTAGGTTTTTTGATTAAAAACCTTTTTTGTTTATCAAGATATCTTACCCAATTTCGGCATTAACTGTTTTCTCTGTGCTTCTTAGATACGGGCAAAATACTATAAGCATTATGTCTGCAGGGGTATTAGATCTTTGACGTGCCGAAGATAGCCTTTCTTTCTCGTTTTTAATTCATAATGTTAACAGCATTTATATTAGTTCACCTATCTTTAATAGAATTGAACTTTCTAACTTTCAGTGATCCGTCTACAGTGACTACTGAAATAGTAGCAACATGCCAGGATATCACCTGTCTCGACTCTAGTGAGGCATTTTCGGATGATAGTCACCTGACACGTGACTCGGTTACGCGTGAATCGCAAAACGACGAACTTTCATCATCGACGCACGACAAGATCGATCTTAATACCTTACCACTTCCCGCTCTACCGACCAAACGAAGACGCACACGATTACGCGCCAGTCCCTCAAAGAATCATCACCAACAGCAACTGCGCTTAGGAAACAGTCAATATGAAGATGTGGCAGAAAGGGCGCCACATCGAAATAAAAAAACCACAAAGGTACTCAGTCCAGGAAACGATAAACACTGAGCAACTGAATGTGCCACACGATAACGCAACACTGCAACAGAATCAGCAGCAGCAACACCTCTCCGCATTTCAGATATACGTTGCCAAGCGACGTGAAAGTCTCGAAGCATCGTCTCGTAATTTTAACGAGAAACTGGAGGCGCGTAGAATGCTCTGCCATATGGGTGGTAATGGCGGCACAAGTAGTTCACCCGCTACTGCAGCAACGGATGCTGGAGTGCCTACATATATATTTGGTGAGAATTCCTATGGAATATCTGGTGCTACGCAAAAACCTTATTCACCAGCCGGCAATAAAGAGGAAATCTTTCTTAACAAGTCTGGCTGGGTACAAGTGAGCAAAAAGCTGAATATGAACAATGATAACAAAAACCGAAGTGTAAATAAAAGTCATCATAATGGAAGAGCTATTGAAATGGATAAGGATCATGGGCGTAAAGCTATACGCGTTATAAAAATTGATCAAGCACACCGTCAAGAGCAAACCCGGCAAACATTTGCACAAAATTCGGCAAGCCGGTGTGATCGGGAACTCAAATTCGGTAGATCCAAGGTTGAGGAGTTAATTCAGCGCAATGAAGCAGAAATGGGTGGGATATCCCAAGAGATTCAGCTCTGCGTCCGGGCTATCGAATTGTGGATCCCCAATTGGCAAGCATATTCAATGAGCGTCCCGCCTTTCTGCCCGTTTCTGATCTGGATTCACCGCCACCCACAACCCCTATTCTTTCGCCACCGCTCGCTTTTCAGGATAACAGCAGCAACTACAATCGCACAAATCGACATCAGGACCGACGCAAGATTGACCTCAAGTCGTATGTACCTACTCAGCAATTACGGGTACTTCAGAGCCCGATGCAAATGCAACAGCAGTTGGGACATGGCACTGGCACCGGCAGTGGCAAGGGCATGGTCTTTTCGCGCAGCTTTGAGTATGACATTCGTCGACCCACACCCACAAACAGATACGTGGAGACATTTTCGCGCAGCTTTGATGACAACCTGTCGGAACGACCCGTAGTCATGCCGTCGTTGGCAGTGCAGCGCGAACGCTCCCTCAACTTTAGTACACTAACTGGTAATTCGCCAAATTACTTAACGAAGCGAGAAGCCGGTAGTGCAGGCCAATCGCTGCGCAGCCGAGAAAACTCTCCAAAATACCTTCAGCCGCAAACCACTGCTTACCTTAATGCGTCTGTGAAGGAAGCACCACCGACCTACAGCGTAGCTAGCAACAATATGGCAAAGTATTCGCCGCGCTCCCGTCATGACCGCGCCTTTGAGCGCTCCAATGTAATGGGACGTTCCCGGAAGTCACAATTCAGCTGCATGCGTAACAGTGGTTCAGGTGGCCCTCCGCTTATCGTCCCAGGAATGTCGCGTTTTCGCAGCCTCGATATCACCATCAATAATCGTCTTAACTCTTGCGACAGCGGTGCCCGATCAGGTAAATTTATCTAGCTCCTATAATAAAAATTTATGAACAATTTTATAAAATCAGTTTAAGCATTAATACAAACGTTTAGTAAGCATCTAGAAAATATTATTTTCACAGATCTTTCCAACGACGAACTTGATAACGAAGAGGGCAGCTCTACGGATTTCCTTTTAAATAACTATCAGCTCCCTAATGTGGCCACGGGAAGCGCTAATGTTTCACCATTTAAGTCTCAGCGTCAGCGATCTCTAACACCTGACCGAAACGACTCGCACAGCTCTTCAAGCAGTTTGCGAAAACAGCGTTCTCTCACGCCGGACTCCCGCTCTCTGACTCCAGAAGAAAGACGAAAAAAGGGCTCTCAGATATCCTTGATTGGTTCCCGGCAGAGCTCCAGCTCCCGCAGCAATACGTTAGACCGACGACAGCGTCATGATGATAAGACTCCACCAACCATTTCACGCAGCTCTTCTAGTTCCAGCTACAGCGGCGGCGAACCGCATGATCTATTGAACGGCAGTCCCAACACTGGTAGCGCTTCTATTGGTGCATCTTGTGCGACCAATTATCGCTGTTCGATGGGACGCACTGTAACCAAAAAGGTAGAGCAGGAACATCTCATTAGACGCTCCAGGTAAGAGCAGGCGAAACTCATAAATGCAAACGTTATAAAGTATTGTGCATCACAGTAGATCCCTTCAACTCAGCGAGCGGTCACCAAATCGCACGCAAAACTCGATAGTATGTATGAGTGGTGTATCCCCACTGCAAAAGCAACAGGCAACGGTTCATTATCAGCAAGCAAGTACTGGCGTCTTTCCAAACTCCCTACGTGCCACAGTATCCGTCAACAAAGTATTGCCCAGTTCAAAGGGAACGACGGGCAACTCAGCTCGACAGCGTCAGGTCGACGTGGACAAGGCACGTTCCTTTGATTTTGACTACAACAATTACAATCGAAGTGGTGCCACCAGCGGTGCCACACGTTCCGCCCATACCAGTAGCGGTGGTGGTGGTGGTGACAGCGGCAACAATCAGAATTTACGCTCGGATTGTGACAAAAGCCGGTCTTTTGATGACGACTACCGCGAAGCACTGCACAACAACAATGGCATTAGTAGCTCTGGCATTCACTTTTTTCAACCAGGCAATGAACCGAATGCTGCTGTAGCATCGTCCACCCGGTTGCGCCAGTCTAACTCTCCAGGGGGTGGAGCGGGCCATGATCACACGCCGACACGTTCACCACAATCTTCAGGTTCATCGTCCAACAACATCCACCTAACATCGCAATGCACGAGCAGCCCCCCCGGAAAAAGCTATGGTATGCGCCTGTGTGACCATGAACTATCCTACGATATGCTGAGAAAGTCACCGATCATGAATTTCCGACGTGGGACAGCGAATACGAGATCCCCGTGCTGCTGCGTAACCGCGAAACTATCAACTCCGGAGGCAACAGTGAACTTAACTTTATGAGCAACGAAACGCATATTTACGAGCACCCAACGACTGTGCTTAAGCCGCAGCATTCAGGCTCACGTGAAGAGCATTTGTACAGGGCGACAGGTGGGCAGCCGCGCAGCAGCAGGTACTAAAGCGACTGATTTAAAGATTAATCAATTTCCCGTATCAATATTGGACAAATCTTTCCCTTTAAACTATATTTAAAGCGCACCATGGTTTATTCTAAAAGTCGCCTCAATCAAAAATAATTTATAAAGTTCCAAGTTTAAGCGACTAACTTGACCAAAACATATTCCCAGGGTATGCTTTAATATGTTGTAAAAAGACTGCTTGTGTACACTAATCCCGTGGCAAATAACTCATTGTACTCCCTTTTGCTGATACTAACGAATGGTTAATGGATAAAGTAATGCAAAATAAAAGTATTTTAAGCATAGCATATGCCAAATCTTAAAACCAAACGAAAATACCAAACAAATATTTAATTTATAATTAAATATAAATGCCATCTAATTCATGCTAAAAATATGGAGCAGAAATACTAATAAGAAACTGTACAGTTCGGATCGTATATTGGTTTTGCACTAAGGCACCTTTAAGTTTCTCGTTACACATATTTTGCAGTCCTGAACCGCAAGCCGCAAGAACAGCTACCAACAAAAAATGCAGAAAAGGTCTAACATCTTGTGATTATTGGCCACGTTGTGGTGCATGCAGGAGCACAAGCTCTAGTAACTTACAGGATCTTGCATCTTTGGGTCAGGGCGCAATCAGAAGACAAGATTCATTGCCCGTTGTTACTCAAGATGTGCAACAGCCACATATTTCAAAGGTGGCCTTAAAGGGGAATTTCATTAAACTCGACATAAGTGAAACAGCAACAATAATGTCCCCTAACCAGGCCGGTATACCGCAGTGGATGTTCCTTTGTAGCGGGGGCATTAATAGAAAAGCTGAAATCAATCCTCATGACTTAAAAACCACCAATAGAGATCGTCAACAGCCAACTGCTGTTATTCGGCCTCGTGTCGTTCCCTTGACCGCCAGTTCACTTGTACTTGTGGGAAATTCCGATCTTGTTACCGGAACACAAACTACTGATGTCAAAGAATATCAGCAGTCCAATCATGTGCCTACGGAAACTCTACAAAGGTAAGGGCACACGAAACTATTTATATTGAAAGCTTGGTCTCTCTATATATACAACTTATTGTACTGACTGACTTACTGATTGGCGATAAGCGCACAGCCTAACCCGTAAAAGCCAGCCTTATATGAAATTTCACCAGGGATCATAAAGTTTTTTGTTTACCATCCGATGGCTCGCAAACTCAAATTTTACCTTTTTGGAAAAATTTGTGGCTTCACAATCATCCTTACATATCTGTGAAACTGTACTTTATATATTGTGCGTAGAAGACAGTCCTTTCCGATTTATTTAGCGACCAAATCAGTTTAACTTATATGCTCAAAATCAATTCTTTGGGCCTCACAACGCCCAGTAATACCAGCTGAAAATAAAATAATATAAATGAATTTCTTTCTTTGCTTTTTAGCACCATGAAAAATATCTTAGAAAATACAGACCACAGTGAGATGCCAAATCAAGAACACCAATTGATGATGAGCCGTAATAAACGGAAACTGCCACGATGCAATTCACTTCCGGTCAGAATTTCAGCCTCACCGAATCTGCAACCAGTGGAAACTATTGTAAGGTATGTGTTATATTTATTAATTAATATGTAATGTATGAGCTTAGAGCAATAAAGAAGCAGGCATTGCGAGCTTCGAAATTCATTTTCGTCCTGGCTCGTCAAAGCCACGAAAACTAGAAGTTCAGGACGAAAATGCATTTCGAAGCGCGCAATGCCCGTAAAGGAACAATAAAGCCCGATATTACCCAATGTCTGAACACTGAAGATAAAATATCTTCTAACCTTTTTTTCGAAGTATTAAAATAAATTTATTAAAGATCACCTCATGTGCACATATCTATTAGCAGCACCTATGTACTGCTACTATGTACTTCCTGCAAAAGAAATATGAACCTTTTATAAAGATATCTCCCCTCTATGAGTTAAATATTTCATGACAAAATTATAATACCTCTATAAGGGTATAACAAATCATGTACAAAATTGTAGTATGTTTTGGTTGACTTTTACAGAATCCTCAATGATTGGATTTTATAAAAGCAACTGTACTTACGTATTATCAACAAATGATAACTGTCATTCATTAAATTACTTTGTAAAAGCATAGGACTATTTAAAATTTACCATTTAAAAGGACCAGTTTAATTTAAAAAAAAAAAAAAAAAAAAATACGTGTTGTGCCTGCCCAGTTTTGACTGAGCTATAACTCAGTAGGTTAGTCACTTATTTATTGACTTAAGCATTTATAATTAAATGAAATAATATATTGAAAGCTAAATTCTGTATTTCTGACAAGTAATTACTTTATCATGCATAAAGCTGCCATTTGGATGAAGGATGGAGAAAATGTAATCTAGTAGTAAGGCTTACATTAAAACAATTTTTAGCTTATCGGTAAACAATCCTCTTACTTAACCAAATGCTTAATTGTCAGGAAAATGGTTTATTGAATTTGAAATTAACACCCCACTTTCTGGTTTTTAAACCTTTTAACATATCGTAAAACATAAATAAAGCTAAAAGTGCTTTTGAATTTTCTGTTAAAATACTGTTATGAATACAGTAAGTGCATAACCATTTTGAGTTTAGCAGTCCCAATTTGAGTATGTTTTTTTTTATTGCTGTTGCTCAAAATATATCGCATTTCGATAGCTCATGGTTGACTTTTGTTGTTGAATTGTAGTCGAATAATAGGCAACGCGTCGGATGAACGTCAGCCTAAAAGAAAAAACTACATTAAAATTAATGTGAATTCGGCAAATAATATGGTGCTTTTGAGTTAATATGGATAAGTACGATTTATTGCAAATAACAATACTGAACATTTGCTGGCCGAAATCTGTATAAATTAAACTTATTTAAATGAAGTGCAGTCTCACCGGTCATCCATATAAATTTCAGTGCTCTATCATATATTTGTCTGACTTTTGTTACTTGCGCTTTCGGGGTATTTATATATGGGAAGCAGATAAACCATGGAGCTCAATTAAATGAAATTTACAAACCTTTTATTAAAAATCAACAGAAGACATTTCTCTGCTGCTGCAACAAAAATTCAAAAGTCTACAACTGCAAAATGTGCCAGAGAAGGCATCACGTAGAGAATTCCTGGTGTGCAGCATTTTGGATGACAAGAAAAAAACGATAGCAAAATCTAATGCATCTGTCTTAAGCGGTAGCAGTTGTGCAGATGAGTCTGTTAGTGTGTATCGAAAAAGTGCTGGCAACAGTCCAATTAAACCCTAAGAATGCTGAACAACCATCAGAAGAACGCAAACTGGTGCCCGTTCCCAGTAGAAGTGATCTAATAGATTCAATAGATTTCACAGCATCAAAGTGTCCAAATAATAATGCATCATCGCAAGTGTAAGTTAGAATATAAAGCTTAAAGTTCGAATAAGAATGGATTTTTCGAATATGTATGTAATAAGTATTAGAAGTATACTTACAGAAATAAAATTAAGTCCTGTTTATCTAGCCATGTCTTCCTGCCTGACCATTGTTTGTATTGCCTATAGTTCTCAGAGACTAAGAACTAAATGTACAACGTTTAATTTAACTATGAAATGTGTTTGAAAATGAATTGCTATAAAATATGTAATGTGTAGAAGGCAATTTAAGAGATCTTCAAAAGTATATATGTATACATCTTTATTCTTGATTAGTATCAATAACCAAGTCGATATATCCATGCCTTTTATGTAAACTGGTCCCTCAGAAATATTTTTAATATCAGATCAGTATATAATCAAGCTGCCTTGGAAACGAACACTCGAAAATTAGATTCTTGTCTTAAGAAATATTTATTTGTTAGATAGAAGCGAACGTTACTAAGGCAGGTTATGAAATAGTAAACTGATCCGGCCGGTATTGACATACATATATATCCGGGCGGTTTTGACATACATATATATTGCTTGCAATAGAATGAGAGAGGTATGCAGAGTCTTAAGACGATACTTATAAAACTGAGAAACTAAACTGGATAGAAAAACCAAGGACAAATGCTGATTCAGAATACATATACTTCCCATCCTTGCACCTGGCAAATTTAAAACCACCCGTAATATCTTGTATCTAAAGTAAAATTATGTAGGGTGTCTTTGCGAATGAGTAAAGGCATTATGATAGCAATTGAGTATGCCCAAAACATTTGATTAGTTGCTATAAAATTTCCAGGGAGCAACAGCAGAAAACATTATCACCATATGTGAAGAAATGTTTTTTAATTGCAAACCATACCAAAACTAGAAGCACTGAATCGTACCTTGTTCATAATTTACCTCGTGTCTTTGCGGGTCACCTGCTTTGTGTTCAAACTAGAAGCACTAAATCATCCCTTCTTCGTAATTTAAATCGTTTCTTTGCGGGACACCTACTTTTTGTTATAAAAACTTACGCGTACTATATCTATAAAATGTGTTACTTGCGATACGCAATGTGATATTGTGCGTTAGTTATGAAAAGCTATTGCGCTATCATTAAATAGTTGCTTTTGCTAGGTGTGTGATAAGACTGGTTTCGCTTTTATTCTCCAGCTAGACCTATAGACAGTTTAATCGCAACAGTCACTGAAACCATCGAAAATACTTAGATAAGAACCAGAAGTTGTTAAGGAAAACGTTTGGTTACAACATTGTCAGCGTAAAATGAAAGAATTTCTTCATGCATATGCACACATGCATACATACAATTGCAATTGCGATTGTATTTTATACTGTACTGTATGTGTGTCTACTGCTTTTTTACTTACTTTTTTAACTTATTTATAATAATACTAGTATATTCTTGTTGTAAGTGTAAGTGAAATAATATTCAGGGTATCTCCTAGTCAGATGCTCCCCATTAGAGCACTCTCACTGGTATTTTTGTGTATGTTTCGAATAAATCATAGTTATAACAACGGCAAGTTCATCGCGCTCATTAGTTTTTCATAATTTTCTTGTTTATATATATTTCCCGGAAATAAATCTATTTGCAACTGAAGAAAGATAGAAAGGGAAGAAAATTAACACCATATATTATCCAAGCAACTCGAAAATTTTAACTGTAAATGTGTTTTTTTCGGACTTTTTGTATTGGATACTGTGCATGTCCATTACTATTCCATTTTCAGAGGTTAAACATAAAATAGTAGTATATATCATTTGTGTATCTCAAAAGGTAAGGGTGTTTGTCTGAAAAATAAGTATTTTTTCATTTCGTGACATTTTATATCCCTCTGAAAAAGAGGGCAAATAACTCTAAGAAGAGTGTAGAGCCAACGCTCAGTAAGACATAACATTTTTCTCTTCAAAGCAAAGCCAGCCAAATGAGGACTTCCAGCTTTCCTACGACCAAAAACTATAGGTATTACTGTCACACGCATTTTAAAGGTAGCTGGTGAAAAGAAAATATAAAATCATAACTACAGCAACGGACACCACCAAAAACTGGTTTTGAAGCATGCCAGCACCGGCAGATGTTTTGTTACTTAATAAAAACTGCGAACAGTTTCCCTTTGGGATCCTTTTTGAGTTTTTCTGGCTGCAGTTGGTTGAAATTTTGAGTGAGTAGTGCAGCTGCGTTTCCTTAGGTAGTGCCTAAAACAACCTCGCAACAGCTGTTTCCGTAAGGCTTTCTATTCAAACATAACACGCAAACAAGTGTCCGGATTAAAAGCATGAAAACAATGAGCTATATACTTTTGAGCAGTTATGTTTGCTCGGAAATTAAAGCCAACATTTTTAATCATAAAACAAAACACGTTGCATGGTAAACTTCAGTTTATCCTTCAAAAACTTTAGTTTGAAGATTCTGAAAACACTCAATTCACATCTGTATGTATTGTAGGTGAGTGTGTACATGAGGTTTCTATTTTTCAGGCTAAGTAGCTTGTATACACTATTGATCAACAATTTTATCTCAAAATCCTTTAAAAGAAACTCACTCAAATAACACCCTCTGCAGAGTCCCGCTTACAAAATGCTCAATTGAAAATTATACAAGCGTTGTTATACAAGGGTTGTTTTTGGGCTCCTTACTGCGTCGGCTGGAATTCTTTGTTGATCAGTCTGCCTATGTGGAACATAGTAAGCACTATTCACATTTCGGTACGGAGTATATCACCAGAATATGTTTAATACAATTTTGCGTTCGAAAACTTGAAACTTTGAATGCACATAAACTCGCAACCATCGAATTATGACATTCAAGACTAACACAGTGTTAAAGTGAACATGAAAACCCAAGGAATCGCGAAAAAAACGGAAATAAAAACGAAAAATATAGAACCGAAAAAATTTTTCTTGCAAACTGCATTTACCAGTGGGTTGATGAGTGGAAAGTGCGGACGTTTTAATAATATTTTTAATAGGTAAACAAACTATCGGGAATTATTAAAATGTGATAACAGAAATGAAACTCAAACAAACCAGAAAAAAGTATTATTTATTTTGACATTACAATTATGAAGTAAAGGAATATTTAGAATGATGTGATGGATATTGACCATGTACATAATAGTCATCCTGCATCCTGACAGGAGAAATGCCAACTATTTCTTATACGCATTTTCTGATTTAATTCGTTGTAAATTGCAAATTCACATATATCACACGCGAATACATTTTTTGCTTTTGGGATACCAGCCCCATTCAAAATTAAAAGCACAGCCTTGCTCCCAGATATATACGTGAGTATATTCGGATACTATTATTACTGTGCGACCGAGAGAAAAATCCTATTTTAGCGACATGTATGCTTGTGTGTATTTTTATATACATTCGCATGGCGTTCAACTTAATCTTTCGACATCTGTGTCGATAAACGCTATATGTCCTAGTCGGTTACTCTCGACTACTGCTAGCATTAATTTTCCTAGCAAAGGAATTCAAAACCCGCAAAGCAAGGTAAACTTGTGTTATCATCTGTTCCATGTGCTGGCACGTCCTTTACATTTGCAACCCTTTTAAATATTGATTTATAGAATTTACATATCTGTAAGCAAATTTCACTAATGAATTATTATTTGTATAGATTGCCAAAAAGTGGAAAGGATAATGTCAGCATAATTGGTATTCACTGTAGCGGAAACAGCGAGTGCTTGGTAAGTATTTAGCATATATTATCTCGTTAAATATAACTAAAGCGTTTTTTAATATGTTCATGTCGCACATTGAGTGGTGCTTATATGCGGCTGCTGTATGATAATCCACTCTGTAAAATAACAGTTATAGCTTTTTGACCATTCAGTCAACTAAAAAATCGTTGACTATTAAGTAAAAAGAAAGTATTTTGTAAGAAGTATTAGTATATAAGTATTATATAGCTTTATATAGAAAACTGTTTGCCTGGTCGACTGATTGGTGATCAACGACCAGCCCATACCGTGAGAGCTGTAGTTAAGTTGTGAGATGAAGGTGTACGTTAAGACGAGGTTTTAGGAAATTCCACACGCACGTATGGAAAAATCGCGAAAATCGTTTGTATGAAACCTTAAGCGTACCATCGCATCGACCTCAAACTTATTTTCAAAAATCTTTGTTCAAATTCATTTGAAACGTGTTTCGCACTTTTTCAAAAATTTATTCCTCCTTCGTGGAAATGGAGGTCAAAGATTTGGTGGATGACGTTTTGCCCTCAAGCTCATTTTCAAGGATTTATATGAAAATCGTTTGAGACGTGTTAAACATTTTTCACAAATTCTAAAATCCTTCGGTAGAAATGCGATTCAATGATTTTATAGGCAAAGTTTTAAGTAGCGTCCAATTTGCTTCCAACTTATTTGCAGAGTTCTACATAAGAATATAATGAATACGTGTTTCAGTGATATGGGAAATTCCATCCGTAACAGTGCTAAATTAGCGGAAAACGTTTGAGTGACAGTTGTTTATTTACCATCCGATCAGTTTCAAAATCATTTTCAAAGCTTTTTGAGAACATTTATTTTATACCCGAAAGGGTTTGTATATGTGTGTGTGTGGGCATGCATATATTTATAAATGTAAATATGTATGTTTGATTTCTAATGCCAAACGCAGACCAAGCTTATTTGTAGCAGTACTGCAAATTGAAATAAAACGAATTCCTACCAAGTGCTCCACTCCTCGATTCTCAAGAATTCAAATAGGCTCTGCAGTTTTTCATGCTCAGCCAGTAGTGTAGTGCTTTCTTAGTTTTTTTTTTCTTTTTTTTTTTTTGATGTATATTTATTTATATTTACATATATGGCCATGGATGTTAGCATGTTTGTACATATGTATGTATATGCATATATATGTATGTACGTATGTTTGTATGTACATATGTACGTTTGTTCAAGTGTATGTATATATGCAGGTATTTGTATGTGTGTGTGTATGCTTGTATGTACATATATATATATATATATATATATACATATATATATATATATATGTACGTCTGTATTTACATAGATAAATGTCTGTCTGTACGTACATATGTAAGTATGTATGCATTTACTTATACAAACAAACATGCATACATATATGCAGACATGCACACAAACATATATGTATGCATGCATATATTGAAAGGCATACAAACTTACATGCATGTATGCTTCTATGTAGGTATCCGGTGTGCGTTCTTATATGTCAGAAAAATCAGTTTTATCTGTAGAGATTATGTTTGTGTTTTTTTAGGTAGCCCGGTACCGATTTCCAGTTATATGTATTAATATGAATAATTTTTGACCACATTCCAAAAGATGTACAGTACATCTGTGGAGGAAGCTATATAAAAAGCAAGGGCATAAATACACACATATGTATGTTTGAATCCTCATCGGGTAACTGAGTGCATTTCTTGGAACCGTTGACTTGATCGCTTTTCTTGTTAATAATTCTTTTATTAATCATTTGAATAAGGCAAGATAATTGCTCTCTTAAAGTTCAGATTTGGTATCAGGAAAATTATAGTATGTTTTTTATGCAATAGTGCATTTTTTAATCAAGGTAAGCTTGGGACTTTTGATAAAGGCTGCGGAATGGCTTGGAAACGAACTGGTTCGAGCCCGCAATTCTGTTTTTATACCCTGAACCCATTAAAAATGGGTATAAGGGTATATTGTATTTGTGCGAAATCCAAATGCATGTAACAGGCAGAAGGAAGCATCTCCGACCCCATAAATTATATATATTCTTGATCAGCATCAATAGCCGAGTCGATCTGGCCATGTCCGTCTGTCTGTCCGTCCGTCCGTCCGTATGTATGAACGCAATGATCTCAAAACCTATAAGAGCTAAAGACTTGAAATTTTAAATGTAGGTGCTCCTAGTTCCCGCGCAGATCGTGTTTGTTTCCGATAATCGATAACTTACTCCGTTTCCAAGCAATCGATAAGAATCGATATCGACATCCTGGTTTTTTTTTTAGCAAATTGGATAAATAATAAGAGATAGAGCCACCAAACATGATATGTTGCTTCTATAATACTATAGATATTGTAAGTATCTTTCATTTCATACCTATCGCAACCTCCCCGCTACCGCATAACAGCTATAAATCAAGTTAATAACCCAACTTTTATTGCCAACCAATTTAAGCAACAATTTAAATGCAATTGACTTTTTCATAATATACAAATATTCTATGGTACAATAAGATATACTGTAGAAAATTTCATAAAGATCGGTTAAGAAAAACCAAAATTATATGCAACTGCGCAATTGAATGGGGCAGCAGCTTTAAGAA
Organism: Drosophila virilis; assembly: GCF_030788295.1. Lineage (NCBI taxonomy): Eukaryota > Metazoa > Arthropoda > Insecta > Diptera > Drosophilidae > Drosophila > Drosophila virilis. The sequence goes on along the minus strand of NW_027212954.1, from coordinate 61,571 downwards.
TTTCTGTGTACATGTACACACACACATTCATGCGCGTCTGCTTCGCATTCTAACAGCATGGTAATTGCATCTTTTTTTTGTAAAGTTATTTAAGTTCCTTTTTTATCATAAGTACTTAATTGTTGGTGTGGCTGCTGAGTAGAGGCATAGCAGGTGGTGCGGTATGTCGCGAGTTCGAGCCCTACCGGGGAAAGTATTACTTTTTTGCTGGTGTGGCTGTTGAGTAGAGTCGACAGCAAGTAATGCGGTCAGTTGCGAGTTCGAGCCCTGCCAAGGGAACTTTTTTTTATTAATTTATTTGGTGTTGGAATAAGAGGGTTCAGGGTATGTCCTGGTCGGGAGCTCCCGACTAGAACCACTTACTTGTTATTCAATTTTAATGGGTTCACGATATGATAACAATGTTTAACTAACTGACTATTATAAAGTGCATAAACAAAACCTTTTATATAAGCGTTCTTCGCCAATTCACCACTGCAGAACTTCCAAAATTCTTTAAACATGTTGGGTTAGGCACAATATCGCAAAACATAATTATTTAGTTCTTATGTGGTGTTTTGCAATAAATGGTAAACTCAATAATATACATATATATATACATGAATTGTTAATTTGCATGTGCAGATATATAACAAACAATTTATCTTTAAATATAGAATCAACTTTTTTAAACCAGATTCTTTTTGGCAAATAAATAACTGGCCTGGTTTGGGTTATGACCGAATAAAATTTTGTGAAACTTGTTCATAATATGAACAAGTAAGAGGTTCTAGTCGAGAGTTCCCGACTAGAGAATACCCTGAACCCTCTTATTCTAACATCAAATAAATTAAACAAGTAAGAGTTTCTAGTCGGGAGTTCCCGACTAGGGGATACCGTCTTCTTCCAACATCAAATGCATATATATATTCTATTTTAAAAGCTATATGTCAAGTTCGGTGACTCTAGCTCTTTTTATTTACCAAAATTGCGCAAAAAACAGGATATCGATATCGATTTTTATCGATTGCTTGGAAACGGAGTAGGTTATCGATTATCGGAAACTAACTCTATCTGCGCGGGAACTAGGAGCACCTACATTTAAAATTTCAAGTCTCTAGCTCTTATAGGTTTTGAGATCATTGCGTTCATACATACGGACGGACGGACGGACGGACAGACAGACGGACATGGCCAGATCGACTCGGCTATTGGATGCTGATCAAGAATATATATAATTTATGGGGTCGGAGATGCTTCCTTCTGCCTGTTACATACATTTGGATTTTGCACAAATACAATATACCCTTATACCCACTTTTAATGGGTTCAGGGTATATAAAGGGTACAATGGTTTTATGTTAACACATGCATTGGTATGTAGACTCTCGCATAGTATGCACCAAGTCGGTCACTCACAGCTAAACCAACGTAACTTTTTATTATAATAAATTAAATTTGACATGATAATATACTTGTTTCATGGAAGAGAGAACCGACTGAGGCCAATTGCAGGCATTATGTAAACAATAAAAATAGTAGCCGGAAATACATTTATCTTATTATTATCAGTTTTATCCTCTAATATATTTTTTTTTTCAGTCGCAACAGATGCGTTCCATTTCGAGTCCAGCACTTACAGGCTCGGTAATATCGCCAAAGTACCTCCAAAATAAATTTGCGGAAGCTCGTGAGCTAACAAAGGATGCATCTGTTACAACTAAAACCAGTTTTGACTGCGGTATAGTTGAAGAGAGACACACTAGTCTGGGCGTCTTACAGAAATTTAAACGCACATTACATTACTTAAATAATAGAAATCAATTGCAAGTTACGCCCTTGCACACAGGGGCAATCGCCAACGCGGACTCAAAGCCAATGCCTATAAGTCCGATGGTCTCCATTACAGCACCTGCGCCAGCTGAAGACAATAAGATTGACACAACAGACAACTATGGCGTAGATACAAGCTCCGCCAAATACCGATTTGGACCGTTAATTTGGCGCACATCAAAGGAACGTAGAAAGACAAAATGTAATCGCCGCGACAAGTGCAATTCTGGTGACTCCGGTATTCAAATCGAGCCAGAGCTGGATGAACAGTATATGCGCACTCTGTCGTGCGGGCAGCCACGAGCAGCCAGTGCCCTGACCAACCCGTCGAGTGCCATGGACCCAAAGGCACGTACCATACGCCGTTGTCATTCTGCCAAAACAAGCACCATAATGGAACAAGCGGCTGTAAAACCCCCGGTGAAAAATCATCTTAATATAGGCAACATTTGCAATATAGAACGCGAAGCACCCGAGTCTTTACCTATGCGCTCCCTCAGTCAACCCAGTGGTTTAGAAATATATGGGAAATGCAGAACCGATATAGAGGACAGCGATAGTGACAGCATTGCGCCACATGAGGAAGGTACGTATGTCCTGACTAGTTGCCTAACTGGCTGATTGGTTTGCAACACACAACGCTAATCATAAGCAAGTACATATTTTATTGTGGACTATTCAATTGGCTTCTAATGCATTATCCGAGATCTAACATTAACTACAGGTTTATTTCACATTTTTCAATATCCATACCTTTTGGATGAAATGTGCCACCACGGGACTTTAATTTACAGAAAGTCATTTAAAATATTACTTAAGAGTGTAACAAATATCTTTTTTAAATATTACTTAATTACTTACTTATTATTCAAAAGAAAATAGCTGTTTAATGTATAGGGAATTGTTTAAAATTCCTCATTCAGTCCACCGTAAATAAATGTGATCATCGATTCAACTATCTAACCCTTATGATTAGTGCTATACATGCAACACCAATCAGTTCATTTGTCTGATTTGGAGTGTACGCGATTGTCCATGAGTTACCGTAGAGACATAAGATACAAACGCATATCAACTTACCTTACAGCAAACAACTACTGTCCCATTTATGCGGAAGTGCTCTACAACTTTACCGCGGCTGGGCCCCAAGAGCTGGGTCTGGAGCGGGGTAATTTAATCGAGATATTGCGGAAGGAAGTAGGCCCCTGGTGGTTTGGACGCATTAAAAAGGAGGATGTTAGTCTTGTAGAAGATATTCATGATCCTGAACTTGGCTGGTTTCCCAAAGAATTTGTGCGCATAATTCACAACTGTGAAATAAATGCTCTGCTAAATATGCGAAAGACGAAGAGAGATGATGTATCTTTTCCTGCAGCAGTTACAGACATCCAAATTCCAGTGCCCGTTAGTGAACTAAACACCAGCGATAACAGTACTAATTTCATGATTCTGGATCAGAGTAACATCACAACTATAGTCATTGAATTACCCTCATCAACTGTCCTCACGTTACCACCGCGCATTAGTAAGCAACAGGACAGTTACGATATAATGCAGCACGGTGCTGTTCGTGAGCTCCTCGAAACTGAAATTAATTACGTAAAGCTTCTCGCTTCGATTTGCGATGGGTAAGTAAATAACGCAATAGTCAAGAAATACGCACAAAAAATAATTCATCTTTATTATTTTAGGTTTTTGCCTGCCATGAGCAAACGCATTGATATATTTTCTCCCAACAGCATACGACTTATATTTTCCAATATAACAGCCATTTACAAGTTTCAGCGAAAGTTTCTGGAAGCACTGCGCAACGGCATTGAACAGAACCAAGTATCTAAAGTATTTCTAAAAATGGTGAGTGAGTCTATTACCTTTTTTTTCGAGCGTGTTGAAAATGTGTAACATATACATATACTACATTTTACTGGTACTTTCTATATTAAAAAAAAATCAGTATAATCTAGCAAGCATTTTAACTTTTTTATATGTAATGAGGATTAAAAATTTTTAAGAATTAAAATGGTTACTGGCAATAGTTTTAGCAAGCTTTTTAAAAGTTGAATTGTGTTCCTAAGCATATTCATCCAAAAGCCTAAACGCCAACAAAATATTTTAATAAGTGTCTAATAATACTTCATATATAAACTTTATTTTTATGTCTAGCATAAAGAATTCCTCTGCTACTCCACATACTGTAATGCTTATCCACGTGCACTTATTGAACTCGAATCTTACGAACGCAGTAAAGACGCACGCACCATTTTAGAGAAGTATGTTTTTTTAGTTCTTGTTTCTTAGACACTTCAACTCTTATTAATTTTAAAACTATTTCTTAAAAGCTGCCGTGAATCCGAGAACTTAGCCGAACTACCCCTATCTGCGCATCTCCTGGCGCCAGTGCAACGCATTTGCCGTTATCCACTGCATCTTAACGAACTTATTAAGACTGCTTTTAGCAGTAACATTGCTGACGATGCAAATGAGGTTGTTGTCCAAACGGATATCTTAGACTATGAACAAATCAATCTATCTCAGCATGATGTGCCTGATACTCGTAACACCGTTAATTTGGCGCTGAAAAAGATGCGCGGTATCACAGAGGCTGTAAATGAAGGAAAACGTCACAGTGAGACCATTGCACGGCATCAGTCAAGCTTTCAAAATTTTAGAGGACCACCGCTACACCTGCACAGTACACGGTTTTTCATTCAAGTAGACGCAACGCGCCAAAAGCAGAACCTCTGGAATAGCAGCTGTACACTGTTCCTTTTCGATAACCAACTGATTTACTGCAAACGAGATATTATCAAGCGCAGCCAGTTCATCTACAAGGGACGAATCTTTTTGGATCGTTGTCGCATTGTTAACGTGCGGGATGGAAAACTGTTTGGTCATACAATTAAAAACTCACTTCGGATCTACTGCGAATCGCGGGGCAAGTGGTACGACTTTAGCTTCCGCTCGGCTAACCGTAAGCATCGCTTTCTTAATACGCTTGCTCTGGAGCGACAGTTTGTGGGCAACGCACTATGCGTGTCCGAGATGACTGGGTTTGAGTACAACTATGGGGAACGGCCGGGTTACTATTCTGACCAATCGGAATACGAGTTGCCAGAATGCGAGCTTGTACAGGGCAACACATCGGCAAGTGGCGACAGTTCAGTACCCGAATCACCGTCCAAGTCATCATACCGATCTTGCGATACCTTGCCCAAAAAATCACGGTCGCGCGACGCTATAGTCAGTACTAGTAATGGCTCCGGTCATATGTCAACTGGCTCGCTGGGCCGTCGCCGTTTAGGAAACTGGTTCCGGAAGCCAAAGAGTTCCAACTGTACGCCTAGCCAGTCACCTACGCACAAACCGAACTTCAATGCGGATTTAACGTTAACGGCCGCACGTGTTGCTGCAATTGAAATGGTTAGAGCCGCCCAACAAGAGGCAGAAAGTTCGTTTGCTTAGTTATCCTCTTATTTATAATTTTAAAGAAAACAAATCGCAACACTCAATAATTGAAAGCAACCTATTTGCTCTTATTATGATAAAAGAATGTTAATAAATATACTGACACAGAAGCATATATTTTAACAGTCAACTATTTTATGCTCCTGTTTTATTTAATTGATTCAAATTGCCTGAAATCCATTTTTTTTTATCCTGAATTAATGTTTGGAATCAATACGTCAGTTATCTGTATAAAATTACAAAATAATTTTTTTTAACTGCATTCTGTTTTTATTAAACGAATCAAGCTTAATTTGTTTATCTGTGTAATATTGATACACTTGTTAAACATTTTATTAATATTTAGCCTAGCTAAAAACATGTGCCGAAAATGAAGAACACAGCTACAAAAAACCCTCTCCATACTAACAAAATAATAACCACATGTATATTATCAGAATAAAAAGTACATGTTAAATAGTCACAGGTTATTTAAAATTGTTCAAAAATTAGTTAAAATGTAGTCATATTATTAAAAAAATGAATTGTTACTTTCAATTTATATTCAAAAAAATATAATAAAAAGAGAACTGTTAAAATGAAAATTGTGCAAACCAAAAAATATTTCAAAACCTATGAGCGAATTTAATTTTCATAAGAAAAACGTATATACCAAAATAAGTTCAAATATAAGATTATGATGAGTTCAACGTTTTAAAAGCAATTAACTATTAAATAAATTTTGTATAAACAAACAAATATAATTCTTAACAATGTTAATTCTGGACCATCCCATCAAGTGTATTTGGCCAACAGACATTTAAGCGATGTTTTTTTAATACATGCTTGAATTAACTTAAAAAAATCGATGCATTTATATGGAAATATCGGGGATTGCATTAAAGTTAAAAAATAAAGTAATAATTCAACCTTTTTTCCTTTATTTTGACAGAGCACTTGTATGTACGGTATCTGTACATCCGGATGGAAACAAGTGGGTGAAAGGAATATGAGTGAACACAAAAGAGGAATTAGTTCCCACTTGACCACGGTGCAGCAACATATTCTAAGCATACACGCCCCACATCCATATGTAGGCAGCCAAGCTTTGTCCCGATTTATTTAGGATAGATGTTTACAAATTCCAGTTAACAAAACGTGAAGCTTAATATAATTACAATATTTTGGTCAATAGTACTGAACCTTACGAGTCCAAAATGGTATAAAATTTGAAAATCGGACATTATTTGGCCGCGATATTCAAAAAAATCATATGGAAAGGTTGACATTACAAACGAATCATTTTTGGATTTAGATTTTGACCCAAATCGGCCAAAATGGGAAGGGGTTACATCACGTTTTTTATCAAAATCGGGGTCGGTTCGAAAATCAAACCTTTTTTGATGATTTTTTTTTAGTTTCTCGGGCAAATAAAGTCTGATTTTCAAATATTATACCTTTTTGAATTTGTACGAATCCCTATTGTCAGTTAGATTTCAAACAAATTAAAAATCGATGGGTTACAAAAAGATGTGGACCCGAAAATGATTCGTTTGTAAAGTCAACCTTTTCTTATGATTTTTTTGAATATCTCGGCCAAAAATGTCAGATTTTCAAATTTTATACCATTTTGGACTCGTTAGGATCAGTACTATCCACTGGCAGTTTTATTTATTTTATACCATTTTGGACTCGTAAGGATCAGTACTATCGACTGGCATCAACAAATATAAAATCTAAATTTTGACCCAAATCGACCAAAATGACAAGGGGTTACATCACGTTTTTTATCAAAATCGGGGTCGGTTCGAAAATCAAACCTTTGGGTTGATTTTACCAACGAATCATTTTCGGCTCCACATCTTTTTGTAATCCATCAATTTTTAATTTGTTTGAATGCCAATTGACAGTAACGATTCGTACAAATTCAAAAAGGTATAATATTTGAAAATCAGACTTTATTTGCCCGAGAAACTCAAAAAAAATCATCAAAAAGGTTTGATTTTCAAACCGCCCCGATTTTGATAAAAAACCGTGATGTAACCCCTTGCCATTTTGGCCGATTTGGGTCAAAATTTAGATTTTCTATTTTTTGCTGCCAGTGGATAGTACTGATCCTTACGAGTCCAAAATGGCATACAATTTGAAAATCTGACATTTGGCCGAGATATTCAAAAAAATCATAAGGAATGGTGGACTTTACAAACGAATCAATTTCGGGTCCACATCTTTTTGTAACCCATCGATTTTTAAATTGTTTAAATGCCAAGTGAAAGTAGAGATTCGTACAAATTCAAAAAGGTATAATATTTGAAAAGTAGACTTTATTTGCCCGAGAAACTCAAAAAAATCATCGAAAAAGGTTTGATTTTCGAACCGACCCCGATTTTGATAAAAAACGTGATGTAACCACTTGCCATTTTGGCCGATTTGGGTCAAAATTTAGATATTCTATTTGTTGATGCCAGTCGATAGTACTGATCCTTACGAGTCCAACATGGTATAAAATTTGAAAATCGGACATTATTTGGCCGAGATATTCAAAAAAATCATAAGGAAAGGTTGACTTTGCCAACGAATCATTTTCGGGTCCACATCTTTTTGTAATCCATCAAATTTTAATTTGTTTGAATGCCAATTGACAGTAAAGATTCGTACAAATTCAAAAAGGTATAATATTTGAAAATCAAACTTTATTTTCCCGAGAAACTCAAAAAAAATCATCAAAAAAGTTTGATATTCAAACCGCCCCGATTTTGATAAAAAACGTGATGTAACCCCTTGCCATTTTGGCCGATTTGGGTCAAAATTTAGATTTTCTATTTTTGCTGCCAGTGGATAGTACTGATCCTTACGAGTCCAAAATGGTATAAAATTTGAAAATCTAACATTATTTGGCCGAGATGATAAAAAAAATCATAAAGAAAGGTTGACTTTACAAACGAATCAATTTCGGGTCCACATCTTTTTGTAGTCCTTCGATTTTTAATTTGTTTAAATTCCAAGTGAAAGCAGAGATTCGTACAAATTCAAAAAGGTATAATATTTGAAAAGCAGACTTTATTTGCCCGAGAAACTCAAAAAAAATCATCAAAAAAGGTTTGATTTTCGAACCGACCCCGATTTTGACAAAAAACGTGATGTAACCCCTCGCCATTTTGGCCGATTTGGGTCAAAATTTAGATTTTCTATTTTTTGATGCCAGTCGATAGTACTGATCCTTACGAGTCCAAAATGGTATAAAATTTGAAAATCTGACATTATTTAGCCGAGATATTCAAAAAAATCATAAGGAAAGGTTGACTCTACAAACGAATCATTTTCGGGTCCACATCTTTTTGTAACCCATCGATTTTTAATTTGTTTGAATGCCAATTGATAATAGGGATTCGTACAATCTCAAAAAGGTATAATATTTGAAAATCAGACTTTATTTGCCCGAGAAACTCAAAAAAAAATCATCAAAAAAGGTTTGATTTTCGAACCGACCCCGATTTTGATAAAAAACGTGATGTAACCCCTTGCCATTTTGGCCGATTTGGGACAAAATTTAGATTTTCTATTTTTTGATGCCAGTGGATAGTAATGATCCTTACGAGTCCAAAATGGTATAAAATTTGAAAATCTGACATTATTTGGCCGAGATATTCAAAAAAATCATAAGGAAAGATTGACTCTACAAACGAATCATTTTCGGGTCCACATCTTTTTGTAACCCATCGATTTTTAATTTGTTTGAATGCCAATTGATAATAGGGATGCGTACAATCTCAAAAAGGTATAATATTTGAAAATCAGACTTTATTTGCCCGAGAAACTCAAAAAAAATCATCAAAAAAGGTTTGATTTTCGAACCGACCCCGATTTTGACAAAAAACGCGATGTAACCCCTTGCCATTTTGGCCGATTTGGGTCAAAATTTAGATTTTCTATTTTTTGATGCCAGTGGATAGTACTGATCCTTACGAGTCCAAAATGGTATAAAATTTGAAAATCTGACATTATTTGGCCGAGATATTCAAAAAATCATAAGGAAAGGTTGACTTTACAAACGAATCATTTTCGGGTCCACATCTTTTTGTAACCCATCGATTTTTAATTTGTTTGAATGCCAATTGATAATAGGGATTCGTACAATCTCAAAAAGGTATAATATTTGAAAATCAGACTTTATTTGCCCGAGAAACTAAAAAAAATCATCAAAAAAGGTTTGATTTTCGAACCGACCCCGATTTTGATAAAAAACGTGATGTAACCCCTTGACATTTTGGCCGATTTGGGTCAAAATTAAGATTTTCTATTTTTTGATGCCAGTGGATTGTAATGATCCTTACGAGCCCAAATGGTATAAAATTTGAAAATCTGACATTATTTGGCCGAGATATTCAAAAAATCATAAGGAAAGGTTGACTTTACAAACGAATCATTTTCGGGTCCACATCTTTTTGTAACCCATCGATTTTTAATTTGTTTGAATGCCAATTGATAATAGGGATTCGTACAATCTCAAAAAGGTATAATATTTGAAAATCAGACTTTATTTGCCCGAGAAACTAAAGAAAATCATCAAAAAAGGTTTGATTTTCGAACCGACCCCGATTTTGATAAAAAACGTGTTGTAACCCCTTGACATTTTGGCCGATTTGGGTCAAAATTAAGATGTTCTATTTTTTGATGCCAGTGGATAGTACTGATCCTTACGAGTCCAAAATGGTATAAAATTTGAAAATCTGACATTATTTGGCCGAGATATTCAAAAAATCATAAGGAAAGGTTGACTTTACAAACGAATCATTTTCGGGTCCACATCTTTTTGTAACCCATCGATTTTTAATTTGTTTGAATGCCAATTGATAATAGGGATTCGTACAATCTCAAAAAGGTATAATATTTGAAAATCAGACTTTATTTGCCCGAGAAACTCAAAAAAAATCATCAAAAAGGTTTGATTTTCAAACCGCCCCGATTTTGATAAAAAACCGTGATGTAACCCCTTGCCATTTTGGCCGATTTGGGTCAAAATTTAGATTTTCTATTTTTTGCTGCCAGTGGATAGTACTGATCCTTACGAGTCCAAAATGGCATACAATTTGAAAATCTGACATTTCGCCGAGATATTCAAAAAATCATAAGGAAAGGTTGACTTTACAAACGAATCATTTTCGGGTCCACATCTTTTTGTAACCCATCGATTTTTAATTTGTTTGAATGCCAATTGATAATAGGGATTCGTACAATCTCAAAAAGGTATAATATTTGAAAATCAGACTTTATTTGCCCGAGAAACTCAAAAAAAATCATCAAAAAGGTTTGATTTTCAAACCGCCCCGATTTTGATAAAAAACCGTGATGTAACCCCTTGCCATTTTGGCCGATTTGGGTCAAAATTTAGATTTTCTATTTTTTGCTGCCAGTGGATAGTACTGATCCTTACGAGTCCAAAATGGCATACAATTTGAAAATCTGACATTTCGCCGAGATATTCAAAAAAATCATAAGGAATGGTGGACTTTACAAACGAATCAATTTCGGGTCCACATCTTTTTGTAACCCATCGATTTTTAAATTGTTTAAATGCCAAGTGAAAGTAGAGATTCGTACAAATTCTAAAAGGTATAATATTTGAAAAGTAGACTTTATTTGCCCGAGAAACTCAAAAAAAATCATCAAAAAAGGTTTGATTTTCGAACCGACCCCGATTTTGATAAAAAACGTGATGTAACCACTTGCCATTTTGGTCGATTTGGGTCAAAATTTAGATATTCTATTTGTTGATGCCAGTCGATAGTACTGATCCTTACGAGTCCAAAATGGTATAAAATTTGAAAATCGGACATTATTTGGCCGAGATATTCAAAAAAATCATATGGAAAGGTTGACTTTACCAACGAATCATTTTCGGGTCCACATCTTTTTGTAATCCATCAAATTTTAATTTGTTTGAATGCCAATTGACAGTAAAGATTCGTACAAATTCAAAAAGGTATAATATTTGAAAATCAAACTTTATTTTCCCGAGAAACTCAAAAAAAATCATCAAAAAAGTTTGATATTCAAACCGCCCCGATTTTGATAAAAAACGTGATGTAACCCCTTGCCATTTTGGCCGATTTGGGTCAAAATTTAGATTTTCTATTTTTGCTGCCAGTGGATAGTACTGATCCTTACGAGTCCAAAATGGTATAAAATTTGAAAATCTGACATTATTTGGCCGAGATGATAAAAAAAATCATAAAGAAAGGTTGACTTTACAAACGAATCAATTTCGGGTCCACATCTTTTTGTAGTCCTTCGATTTTTAATTTGTTTAAATTCCAAGTGAAAGCAGAGATTCGTAAAAATTCAAAAAGGTATAATATTTGAAAAGCAGACTTTATTTGCCCGAGAAACTCAAAAAAAATCATCAAAAAAGGTTTGATTTTCGAACCGACCCCGATTTTGACAAAAAACGTGATGTAACCCCTCGCCATTTTGGCCGATTTGGGTCAAAATTTAGATTTTCTATTTTTTGATGCCAGTCGATAGTACTGATCCTTACGAGTCCAAAATGGTATAAAATTTGAAAATCTGACATTATTTAGCCGAGATATTCAAAAAAATCATAAGGAAAGGTTGACTCTACAAACGAATCATTTTCGGGTCCACATCTTTTTGTAACCCATCGATTTTTAATTTGTTTGAATGCCAATTGATAATAGGGATTCGTACAATCTCAAAAAGGTATAATATTTGAAAATCAGACTTTATTTGCCCGAGAAACTCAAAAAACCCATCGATTTTTAATTTGTTTGAATGCCAATTGATAATAGGGATTCGTACAATCTCAAAAAGGTATAATATTTGAAAATCAGACTTTATTTGCCCGAGAAACTAAAGAAAATCATCAAAAAAGGTTTGATTTTCGAACCGACCCCGATTTTGATAAAAAACGTGTTGTAACCCCTTGACATTTTGGCCGATTTGGGTCAAAATTAAGATTTTCTATTTTTTGATGCCAGTGGATTGTACTGATCCTTACGAGTCCAAAATGGTATAAAATTTGAAAATCTGACATTATTTGGCCGAGATATTCAAAAAATCATAAGGAAAGGTTGACTTTACAAACGAATCATTTTCGGGTCCACATCTTTTTGTAACCCATCGATTTTTAATTTGTTTGAATGCCAATTGATAATAGGGATTCGTACAATCTCAAAAAGGTATAATATTTGAAAATCAGACTTTATTTGCCCGAGAAACTCAAAAAAAATCATCAAAAAGGTTTGATTTTCAAACCGCCCCGATTTTGATAAAAAACGTGATGTAACCCCTTGCCATTTTGGCCGATTTGGGTCAAAATTTAGATTTTCTATTTTTTGCTGCCAGTGGATAGTACTGATCCTTACGAGTCCAAAATGGCATACAATTTGAAAATCTGACATTTCGCCGAGATATTCAAAAAAATCATAAGGAATGGTGGACTTTACAAACGAATCAATTTCGGGTCCACATCTTTTTGTAACCCATCGATTTTTAAATTGTTTAAATGCCAAGTGAAAGTAGAGATTCGTACAAATTCAAAAAGGTATAATATTTGAAAAGTAGACTTTATTTGCCCGAGAAACTCAAAAAAAATCATCAAAAAAGGTTTGATTTTCGAACCGACCCCGATTTTGATAAAAAACGTGATGTAACCACTTGCCATTTTGGTCGATTTGGGTCAAAATTTAGATATTCTATTTGTTGATGCCAGTCGATAGTACTGATCCTTACGAGTCCAAAATGGTATAAAATTTGAAAATCGGACATTATTTGGCCGAGATATTCAAAAAAATCATATGGAAAGGTTGACTTTACCAACGAATCATTTTCGGGTCCACATCTTTTTGTAATCCATCAAATTTTAATTTGTTTGAATGCCAATTGACAGTAAAGATTCGTACAAATTCAAAAAGGTATAATATTTGAAAATCAAACTTTATTTTCCCGAGAAACTCAAAAAAAATCATCAAAAAAGTTTGATATTCAAACCGCCCCGATTTTGATAAAAAACGTGATGTAACCCCTTGCCATTTTGGCCGATTTGGGTCAAAATTTAGATTTTCTATTTTTGCTGCCAGTGGATAGTACTGATCCTTACGAGTCCAAAATGGTATAAAATTTGAAAATCTGACATTATTTGGCCGAGATGATAAAAAAAATCGTAAAGAAAGGTTGACTTTACAAACGAATCAATTTCGGGTCCACATCTTTTTGTAGTCCTTCGATTTTTAATTTGTTTAAATTCCAAGTGAAAGCAGAGATTCGTAAAAATTCAAAAAGGTATAATATTTGAAAAGCAGACTTTATTTGCCCGAGAAACTAAAAAAAAATCATCAAAAAAGGTTTGATTTTCGAACCGACCCCGATTTTGACAAAAAACGTGATGTAACCCCTCGCCATTTTGGCCGATTTGGGTCAAAATTTAGATTTTCTATTTTTTGATGCCAGTCGATAGTACTGATCCTTACGAGTCCAAAATGGTATAAAATTTGAAAATCTGACATTATTTAGCCGAGATATTCAAAAAAATCATAAGGAAAGGTTGACTCTACAAACGAATCATTTTCGGGTCCACATCTTTTTGTAACCCATCGATTTTTAATTTGTTTGAATGCCAATTGATAGTAGGGATTCGTACAATCTCAAAAAGGTATAATATTTGAAAATCAGACTTTATTTGCCCGAGAAACTCAAAAAAAATCATCAAAAAAGGTTTGATTTTCGAACCGACCCCGATTTTGATAAAAAACGTGATGTAACCCCTTGCCATTTTGGCCGATTTGGGACAAAATTTAGATTTTCTATTTTTTGATGCCAGTGGATAGTAATGATCCTTACGAGTCCAAAATGGTATAAAATTTGAAAATCTGACATTATTTGGCCGAGATATTCAAAAAAATCATAAGGAAAGGTTGACTCTACAAACGAATCATTTTCGGGTCCACATCTTTTTGTAACCCATCGATTTTTAATTTGTTTGAATGCCAATTGATAATAGGGATGCGTACAATCTCAAAAAGGTATAATATTTGAAAATCAGACTTTATTTGCCCGAGAAACTCAAAAAAAAATCATCAAAAAAGGTTTGATTTTCGAACCGACCCCGATTTTGACAAAAAACGCGATGTAACCCCTTGCCATTTTGGCCGATTTGGGTCAAAATTTAGATTTTCTATTTTTTGATGCCAGTGGATAATACTGATCCTTACGAGTCCAAAATGGTATAAAATTTGAAAATCTGACATTATTTGGCCGAGATATTCAAAAAATCATAAGGAAAGGTTGACTTTACAAACGAATCATTTTCGGGTCCACATCTTTTTGTAACCCATCGATTTTTAATTTGTTTGAATGCCAATTGATAATAGGGATTCGTACAATCTCAAAAAGGTATAATATTTGAAAATCAGACTTTATTTGCCCGAGAAACTAAAAAAAAATCATCAAAAAAGGTTTGATTTTCGAACCGACCCCGATTTTGACAAAAAACGTGATGTAACCCCTCGCCATTTTGGCCGATTTGGGTCAAAATTTAGATTTTCTATTTTTTGATGCCAGTCGATAGTACTGATCCTTACGAGTCCAAAATGGTATAAAATTTGAAAATCTGACATTATTTAGCCGAGATATTCAAAAAAATCATAAGGAAAGGTTGACTCTACAAACGAATCATTTTCGGGTCCACATCTTTTTGTAACCCATCGATTTTTAATTTGTTTGAATGCCAATTGATAGTAGGGATTCGTACAATCTCAAAAAGGTATAATATTTGAAAATCAGACTTTATTTGCCCGAGAAACTCAAAAAAAATCATCAAAAAAGGTTTGATTTTCGAACCGACCCCGATTTTGATAAAAAACGTGATGTAACCCCTTGCCATTTTGGCCGATTTGGGACAAAATTTAGATTTTCTATTTTTTGATGCCAGTGGATAGTAATGATCCTTACGAGTCCAAAATGGTATAAAATTTGAAAATCTGACATTATTTGGCCGAGATATTCAAAAAAATCATAAGGAAAGGTTGACTCTACAAACGAATCATTTTCGGGTCCACATCTTTTTGTAACCCATCGATTTTTAATTTGTTTGAATGCCAATTGATAATAGGGATGCGTACAATCTCAAAAAGGTATAATATTTGAAAATCAGACTTTATTTGCCCGAGAAACTCAAAAAAAAATCATCAAAAAAGGTTTGATTTTCGAACCGACCCCGATTTTGACAAAAAACGCGATGTAACCCCTTGCCATTTTGGCCGATTTGGGTCAAAATTTAGATTTTCTATTTTTTGATGCCAGTGGATAATACTGATCCTTACGAGTCCAAAATGGTATAAAATTTGAAAATCTGACATTATTTGGCCGAGATATTCAAAAAATCATAAGGAAAGGTTGACTTTACAAACGAATCATTTTCGGGTCCACATCTTTTTGTAACCCATCGATTTTTAATTTGTTTGAATGCCAATTGATAATAGGGATTCGTACAATCTCAAAAAGGTATAATATTTGAAAATCAGACTTTATTTGCCCGAGAAACTAAAAAAAATCATCAAAAAAGGTTTGATTTTCGAACCGACCCCGATTTTGATAAAAAACGTGATGTAACCCCTTGACATTTTGGCCGATTTGGGTCAAAATTAAGATTTTCTATTTTTTGATGCCAGTGGATTGTAATGATCCTTACGAGCCCAAATGGTATAAAATTTGAAAATCTGACATTATTTGGCCGAGATATTCAAAAAATCATAAGGAAAGGTTGACTTTACAAACGAATCATTTTCGGGTCCACATCTTTTTGTAACCCATCGATTTTTAATTTGTTTGAATGCCAATTGATAATAGGGATTCGTACAATCTCAAAAAGGTATAATATTTGAAAATCAGACTTTATTTGCCCGAGAAACTAAAGAAAATCATCAAAAAAGGTTTGATTTTCGAACCGACCCCGATTTTGATAAAAAACGTGTTGTAACCCCTTGACATTTTGGCCGATTTGGGTCAAAATTAAGATTTTCTATTTTTTGATGCCAGTGGATTGTACTGATCCTTACGAGTCCAAAATGGTATAAAATTTGAAAATCTGACATTATTTAGCCGAGATATTCAAAAAAATCATAAGGAAAGGTTGACTCTACAAACGAATCATTTTCGGGTCCACATCTTTTTGTAACCCATCGATTTTTAATTTTTTTGAATGCCAATTGATAATAGGGATTCGTACAATCTCAAAAAGGTATAATATTTGAAAATCAGACTTTATTTGCCCGAGAAACTCAAAAAAAATCATCAAAAAAGGTTTGATTTTCGAACCGACCCCGATTTTGATAAAAAACGTGATGTAACCCCTTGCCATTTTGGCCGATTTGGGACAAAATTTAGATTTTCTATTTTTTGATGCCAGTGGATAGTACTGATCCTTACGAGTCCAAAATGGTATAAAATTTGAAAATCTGACATTATTTGGCCGAGATATTCAAAAAATCATAAGGAATGGTTGACTTTACAAACGAATCATTTTCGGGTCCACATCTTTTTGTAACCCATCGATTTTTAATTTGTTTGAATGCCAATTGATAATAGGGATTCGTACAATCTCAAAAAGGTATAATATTTGAAAATCAGACTTTATTTGCCCGAGAAACTCAAAAAAAATCATCAAAAAAGGTTTGATTTTCGAACCGACCCCGATTTTGATAAAAAACGTGATGTAACCCCTTGCCATTTTGGCCGATTTGGGACAAAATTTAGATTTTCTATTTTTTGATGCCAGTGGATAGTAATGATCCTTACGAGTCCAAAATGGTATAAAATTTGAAAATCTGACATTATTTGGCCGAGATATTCAAAAAAATCATAAGGAAAGGTTGACTCTACAAACGAATCATTTTCGGGTCCACATCTTTTTGTAACCCATCGATTTTTAATTTGTTTGAATGCCAATTGATAATAGGGATGCGTACAATCTCAAAAAGGTATAATATTTGAAAATCAGACTTTATTTGCCCGAGAAACTCAAAAAAAATCATCAAAAAAGGTTTGATTTTCGAACCGACCCCGATTTTGACAAAAAACGCGATGTAACCCCTTGCCATTTTGGCCGATTTGGGTCAAAATTTAGATTTTCTATTTTTTGATGCCAGTGGATAGTACTGATCCTTACGAGTCCAAAATGGTATAAAATTTGAAAATCTGACATTATTTGGCCGAGATATTCAAAAAATCATAAGGAAAGGTTGACTTTACAAACGAATCATTTTCGGGTCCACATCTTTTTGTAACCCATCGATTTTTAATTTGTTTGAATGCCAATTGATAATAGGGATTCGTACAATCTCAAAAAGGTATAATATTTGAAAATCAGACTTTATTTGCCCGAGAAACTAAAAAAAATCATCAAAAAAGGTTTGATTTTCGAACCGACCCCGATTTTGATAAAAAACGTGATGTAACCCCTTGACATTTTGGCCGATTTGGGTCAAAATTAAGATTTTCTATTTTTTGATGCCAGTGGATTGTAATGATCCTTACGAGCCCAAATGGTATAAAATTTGAAAATCTGACATTATTTGGCCGAGATATTCAAAAAATCATAAGGAAAGGTTGACTTTACAAACGAATCATTTTCGGGTCCACATCTTTTTGTAACCCATCGATTTTTAATTTGTTTGAATGCCAATTGATAATAGGGATTCGTACAATCTCAAAAAGGTATAATATTTGAAAATCAGACTTTATTTGCCCGAGAAACTCAAAAAAAATCATCAAAAAAGGTTTGATTTTCGAACCGACCCCGATTTTGATAAAAAACGTGATGTAACCCCTTGACATTTTGGCCGATTTGGGTCAAAATTAAGATTTTCTATTTTTTGATGCCAGTGGATTGTAATGATCCTTACGAGCCCAAATGGTATAAAATTTGAAAATCTGACATTATTTGGCCGAGATATTCAAAAAATCATAAGGAAAGGTTGACTTTACAAACGAATCATTTTCGGGTCCACATCTTTTTGTAACCCATCGATTTTTAATTTGTTTGAATGCCAATTGATAATAGGGATTCGTACAATCTCAAAAAGGTATAATATTTGAAAATCAGACTTTATTTGCCCGAGAAACTCAAAAAAAATCATCAAAAAAGGTTTGATTTTCGAACCGACCCCGATTTTGACAAAAAACGCGATGTAACCCCTTGCCATTTTGGCCGATTTGGGTCAAAATTTAGATTTTCTATTTTTTGATGCCAGTGGATAGTACTGATCCTTACGAGTCCAAAATGGTATAAAATTTGAAAATCTGACATTATTTGGCCGAGATATTCAAAAAATCATAAGGAAAGGTTGACTTTACAAACGAATCATTTTCGGGTCCACATCTTTTTGTAACCCATCGATTTTTAATTTGTTTGAATGCCAATTGATAATAGGGATTCGTACAATCTCAAAAAGGTATAATATTTGAAAATCAGACTTTATTTGCCCGAGAAACTAAAAAAAATCATCAAAAAAGGTTTGATTTTCGAACCGACCCCGATTTTGATAAAAAACGTGATGTAACCCCTTGACATTTTGGCCGATTTGGGTCAAAATTAAGATTTTCTATTTTTTGATGCCAGTGGATTGTAATGATCCTTACGAGCCCAAATGGTATAAAATTTGAAAATCTGACATTATTTGGCCGAGATATTCAAAAAATCATAAGGAAAGGTTGACTTTACAAACGAATCATTTTCGGGTCCACATCTTTTTGTAACCCATCGATTTTTAATTTGTTTGAATGCCAATTGATAATAGGGATTCGTACAATCTCAAAAAGGTATAATATTTGAAAATCAGACTTTATTTGCCCGAGAAACTAAAGAAAATCATCAAAAAAGGTTTGATTTTCGAACCGACCCCGATTTTGATAAAAAACGTGTTGTAACCCCTTGACATTTTGGCCGATTTGGGTCAAAATTTAGATTTTCTATTTTTTGATGCCAGTGGATTGTACTGATCCTTACGAGTCCAAAATGGTATAAAATTTGAAAATCTGACATTATTTAGCCGAGATATTCAAAAAAATCATAAGGAAAGGTTGACTCTACAAACGAATCATTTTCGGGTCCACATCTTTTTGTAACCCATCGATTTTTAATTTGTTTGAATGCCAATTGATAATAGGGATTCGTACAATCTCAAAAAGGTATAATATTTGAAAATCAGACTTTATTTGCCCGAGAAACTCAAAAAAAATCATCAAAAAAGGTTTGATTTTCGAACCGACCCCGATTTTGATAAAAAACGTGATGTAACCCCTTGCCATTTTGGCCGATTTGGGACAAAATTTAGATTTTCTATTTTTTGATGCCAGTGGATAGTAATGATCCTTACGAGTCCAAAATGGTATAAAATTTGAAAATCTGACATTATTTGGCCGAGATATTCAAAAAAATCATAAGGAAAGGTTGACTCTACAAACGAATCATTTTCGGGTCCACATCTTTTTGTAACCCATCGATTTTTAATTTGTTTGAATGCCAATTGATAATAGGGATGCGTACAATCTCAAAAAGGTATAATATTTGAAAATCAGACTTTATTTGCCCGAGAAACTCAAAAAAAATCATCAAAAAAGGTTTGATTTTCGAACCGACCCCGATTTTGACAAAAAACGCGATGTAACCCCTTGCCATTTTGGCCGATTTGGGTCAAAATTTAGATTTTCTATTTTTTGATGCCAGTGGATAGTACTGATCCTTACGAGTCCAAAATGGTATAAAATTTGAAAATCTGACATTATTTGGCCGAGATATTCAAAAAATCATAAGGAATGGTTGACTTTACAAACGAATCATTTTCGGGTCCACATCTTTTTGTAACCCATCGATTTTTAATTTGTTTGAATGCCAATTGATAATAGGGATTCGTACAATCTCAAAAAGGTATAATATTTGAAAATCAGACTTTATTTGCCCGAGAAACTCAAAAAAAATCATCAAAAAAGGTTTGATTTTCGAACCGACCCCGATTTTGATAAAAAACGTGATGTAACCCCTTGCCATTTTGGCCGATTTGGGACAAAATTTAGATTTTCTATTTTTTGATGCCAGTGGATAGTAATGATCCTTACGAGTCCAAAATGGTATAAAATTTGAAAATCTGACATTATTTGGCCGAGATATTCAAAAAAATCATAAGGAAAGGTTGACTCTACAAACGAATCATTTTCGGGTCCACATCTTTTTGTAACCCATCGATTTTTAATTTGTTTGAATGCCAATTGATAATAGGGATGCGTACAATCTCAAAAAGGTATAATATTTGAAAATCAGACTTTATTTGCCCGAGAAACTCAAAAAAAATCATCAAAAAAGGTTTGATTTTCGAACCGACCCCGATTTTGACAAAAAACGCGATGTAACCCCTTGCCATTTTGGCCGATTTGGGTCAAAATTTAGATTTTCTATTTTTTGATGCCAGTGGATAGTACTGATCCTTACGAGTCCAAAATGGTATAAAATTTGAAAATCTGACATTATTTGGCCGAGATATTCAAAAAATCATAAGGAAAGGTTGACTTTACAAACGAATCATTTTCGGGTCCACATCTTTTTGTAACCCATCGATTTTTAATTTGTTTGAATGCCAATTGATAATAGGGATTCGTACAATCTCAAAAAGGTATAATATTTGAAAATCAGACTTTATTTGCCCGAGAAACTAAAAAAAATCATCAAAAAAGGTTTGATTTTCGAACCGACCCCGATTTTGATAAAAAACGTGATGTAACCCCTTGACATTTTGGCCGATTTGGGTCAAAATTAAGATTTTCTATTTTTTGATGCCAGTGGATTGTAATGATCCTTACGAGCCCAAATGGTATAAAATTTGAAAATCTGACATTATTTGGCCGAGATATTCAAAAAATCATAAGGAAAGGTTGACTTTACAAACGAATCATTTTCGGGTCCACATCTTTTTGTAACCCATCGATTTTTAATTTGTTTGAATGCCATTTGTTTGTTTACCGTTCGACACAAGGGAACAAACGCAATGTCGGTCTGGATTCCAGAGCCCAGCTCCATGCCTGGTTGACAGACAGAGAAGTGGGGACTGGGATCCAGACTGTTTTTTTATTCATTTAATACCCAGAGTATTTACAATGAATTAAGTGACATGTTATATACAAATCAAGTGAAGTTGCCCAGCCTTGGCATGGGGATTGCTGTCAAATTATTATTTGAGGACTGGGAAAATTCCCAATTGTCTGGAAGCTACCCAGTCTGATAGCCGTTGCATCTGAATAAGCTGGAGTCTCCAGCGTGACCACTGTTGATCCTGTCGCCAGATGCCATTAGTATGGGTGCTTGAGAAACGAAGCATCAAGGCCTTTTTCCATTGTATGGGATGTCGCAGTCTAAATTTCTGTAAGTAGGCAACCCTTTGACAACGAGTTGTATGGAGCCATCTGAGTGGTTCGTTAGCGTAACGCGATCTTTGTTTTATCTGCCTTTCAGCCATTCGCAATTGGATGAGTTGCCGTGTCCTGCAAATAGTCCTAGTCTTAGGCCCTCGCTGTGGTACTAGTACATAGAGGTTGGCTGCCATAATGAATAGTGTAGCAAGTGTGCACATGGTGTTGCACACTGCTTCATGATTCGCACCGGTGGCCACGTCCCGCTGCGTCTGTGGATTTGGATGCGAGCTTGGTGTCTCTGGACTGGGAGGAATGAGGGCTCCTGGCCTTGTAGGGGCAGCGAGAGTTGAGCACAGCTGCATATGAGACGGGCTGCTTCGTTCATCCTGGAGGTTGTTGGGCTGCACCATTGTTTGACTCAGCAGTTCTTGTATGTCAAATACAAGGTAGTATCTGAGGCTGGGTGGGCGTTGGAGCGGACCTGACTGCCCTTGAGAAGGTAGTTCCTGCTGCTGGACCTGCTGTGATCGCTGCTGCTGTGCTAGGCGACCCAGAGGTAGGTGTTTCCGAAGCATTTCAGCGTATCTTCTTCTGACACCTAGGTGACGTTGTGGGAGTCTTGCTTTAAGGGCAATATTTTTGGCTTCTTCGTTGCTGTGGTTGCTGAGCCGAGCCCAGTACCTGGAGCAAGCATCCTGGTACACTTTTTCCACCGGCACGACCTTCAGATCAGTGTGGATGCTTTGGTTCCGCACGTACCAAGGTGCTCCAGCAATGGTTCGCAGTATCTTATTTTGCGCAACTTGAATACGTTCAAATTGGCCTTCGCATAGAAGTGATCCCCAGACCGGAAGTGCGAACTGCCATATTGGGGCTATGAGCTGCTTATAAAGTGTTACCTTGCATTTTAATGGCAGCTTGCTCCTTTCTGATATTAACCAGTGCAGCTTTTTGGCCCTGTCTCTAACCCTGGCGACAATGGTGGTGACGTGGCTGCTCAAAAGAAGCTTTTTATCGACTTGTACTCCCAGGTATGAGATCCTTTCTTCTGTGGTAAGCCGTTGATCCAAAATTCTTGGGGAAAGAATTGGCATCTGCAAGTTTCTCCAAGTGTGCATTATGTGCTTGGTTTTGGTAATGTTGATGCTAATGCTCCACTTTTGTGTCCATGTTGTTATGGTGGTAAGGAACAAATCCAAATTGGCAATGGCATCTTCTTGCGAGTTTGCCGATGACAAGATGGCCGTGTCATCTGCATAAGTTGCCAGCATCAGTTTATGACGTAGCGGTGCAGGTAGGGGCATGTCGGATGTGTATAGGGTGTACAATACAGGCCCTAGAACACTACCCTGCGGAACGCCGGCGCAGATTTCTTTTAGGCTGGAACGTGTACCTCCACAGCAGTCCACAATGAATGTGCGTTCGCTTAGATAGCTGTTCATAACTCGGTAGAGGACTTCCGGCAATAGTTGTTTGAGCTTGAATCGCAGTCCGTCATGCCAGACACGATCAAACGCCTCCTGTATGTCCATATAGACCGCAGAGCAGTATTTATTGTCTTCATACGCTTCTAGTATAAACTGCGTAACTCGACCCAGTTGTTGTTCAGCAGCATGCTCACGTCTGAAACCGAATTGGTGGCTCGGAATTGCATTGATGATGTTCTCCAATTGGAACATCCGGCGCAGCAGCAGTCGTTCAAAGATTTTTGAAAAGCCAGCAAGCAAGCTTATTGGTCTGTATGATCCAAGCTGATCAGAAGGCTTGCCTGGCTTTTGAATCATTGTTATTTTGGCACATTTCCACTTGTAAGGAAAGTGTCCAAAGCGTAGGATACCGTTAAAAATAAGCATTAGGTACATTACAGCTGACTGTGGCAGTTCCTTGATCGTGCGATTATCGATTCGGTCAATCCCCGGAGACTTTTTTGTTTGCAATGTTTTGATAATAGTTTGTACTTCCCCTAGCGTGACTGTAGGGAAGCTGAGTTCACCTTGGGCTAGCGGTAGCGATACTTGCATCTCGATATGGCTCTTGTCAGAGGGCAGTGTGGTGATCATTGGCCTAAACCTTTGTTCAAGGTGCTGCGCAAAGGCTTCGGCTTTTTCTTCGGTGGTCTTGCACCACTGGGAAGCCCCAGTTCCCTCAGTGTGCTTCCTCACTGGTAAATTAGGTGCAGGCTGCCTTTTGATGTTCCCCGTTAGCCGCCATAACTTTTGCATACTGTATCTATCTCTTGCATCGATAGATTCCAGCAATTCATCAAGTCTTCTTGCCTTGGCCTGCTTGATTTCGCTGCTAATGCTGTTGGCTAATCTGTTGTGTGCTTGCCTAGCAGCCGGGTTGTGGTATGCCTGTATGTGGCGTTTAATCAGCCGCTTGGCCTCAATCATTTGTTGAATGCGCCTGTTGATTGTGTAGTTATACCTTGGTTGTCCTCGGCGAGGCTGGTGAGTTAGGTTTGTTGCAAATTTCGCTGCAGAGTGGATATTATTTTCCAGTATGTCTACCGCTTCGTCAATATCATCGCCACAGTGAAGCTCAGTGTTCAAATTGATGTGCATGTTTAGCCACAATTGAAATTTGGGTATGCTCGCATTTGCTGGAAGAAGATGACACTTGGGTTCGCCTTCTGCTGGCTTACTCAGTAGTTCAATCTGCAGCGGCAAATGATCTGATCCTAAGTCATTGGAGGTACTAATTTTTAGTAGACTATACTGCACACCTTTATATACTGCGAAGTCAATGGCTGTCGGGGACTGGCGCGCATTATTTGGGAAGCGCGTTGACGAGCCAGTTGCCAGGATGTCAAGATTCTGCTGCTGCACACTTTCAAGGAGTAGATTGCCCCTGCGATTTGATCTGCTGTTGCCCCACCAATAACTTCTGGCATTCCAGTCGCCAGCAGCAATGAATTTAGCACCAAGCTGTCTAAATACGTAGTTGAAGTCTTGAACCAGCCATTGTTCCCGCGGGGGGCAGTATATGGCCGCAACATTAATGACTGAGCCATTTAGCAATGTAATTGCAACTGGCGCACACTGAATTTTCTCCAGGGTTGTCGGCGTGAGCGCTATGTGTTGGATAGTGCGCTTTATTAGGATGGCTGCACCTCCACGCCGATTGTTAGATGGGTGGTTTGCCAGGTAAGTGTGGTATCCCCTTATGTCAATAGTTTCTGCATCCCGTAGGTAGCTTTCAGCTATTAACATTACGTCGATTTCGTTTTGCAGCATAAATAACTCCATCTCTTCCAGTTTATTATGTAGTCCTGCTGCATTCCAGGCTACAATTTTAAGGCCGTTGGTGTTGAGTCTGGCATACATGTTATGCCCATTTCTCTCTGAGGAGGAAGTGATGGAGTTGGCGTCGTAGCTAGACATTTTGGTTACCATTGACGCGCTCTATGGTAGTCATGAGAGTGCTTACGGTAGCCATCATACTCGTCATTAGATCAACTAATCTGTCAATTTTACTTTCCAGGTTGCTGTTATTGGCAGGGGCAGTTGGGCTCCTTCGTTGTTCAACCATTATGCTGATCAGCTGATCAAGTTTTCGGCTGAGGTCATCTCGCGGGTATGCAGTTCGCGGTGAACTGCGGCTGCGGCTCCTGTGTTGCTGGCGCGTTTCTGCAGGATGTACTATTGCTTGCCGAGTTTCTCGCTCCTGATAGTGCACATGCTGGTGGCTCTGAGGCGGCTGATTGTTGTGCTGCAATCTCGAGTTATGTTGCTGTTGTTGGGGCTGCTGACGAGTTGTTTGGCGCTGTGCGGTCTGCTTCTGCACTTGGGAGCGCTCATCTGGCAGGCCAGTTTTAAGGGCGGCTGCATAGCTGCTTGCAACTTGAGGCATAAGCTGCTGGTGTTGCACTTGCTGACGGAATGGGTTGTGTTGCTGCTGCTTCTGCTGTTCAGAGGGCCGCTGTGGTTGCTGCTGTTGTGTCTGCTGGTGCTGGACAATTGGATGCCGAAGCGGTTGTTGCTTTGGTCTCCCCTGTTGCCTACTAGAGCTAATTGGGATGGTGGGTTCTCCAAGCTGAAATAGTAAATTGTTTGCTCTTTGTAGGACGGCAGGTTCCCTCTTTTTAGCGTTGTTCTTGAAGAAGATACAGCCCCTGTAACTGGCTACATGTGGGCCCTTACAATTAGCACATTTCGCTTCTGCGCTAGGCGCCTTTTCACATAGTGTTGATGGGTGCTCTTGTCCGCACTTTACGCATCTGAATATGCGGCGACAGTAATTTTTCGTGTGTCCAATCTGTTGGCAACGGTGGCACTGTACCACATCCGTATTTCTTCTTGGCTTTTCGACCTTGACTCGTTGGCCTCCCAAGACTGTTAAGTCGAAAATTTCGTTATTGTTCTTTTTAGGCTCAAGCTCAACTTGGAAGAGATCAAGAGGCTCGCCAGTGAACCGCTTCTTGATAACGTTTACAAATCGGACATTGTGTCCCTTTTCACTAAGCTTCTGCTTGATCCAGTCATTAGGTGTAGCTCGATGAAGGTGTCTAATTACTACTCTGAAGCCACGGTCACTGCTCAGTTGGTAGGTATGGGACTCAACATTACTTTCTTCAAAGAATCTTACTAGTGCGCGGTATGAGCTAATGTCGTTGCACTGGATACGAAGTCCGCGATCCGAAGTCGGTTTGGTGTGGTAGTTGCCCTCTCCAATCAAGTCATCAATGTCCTTTAGGAACGGGACAATATTTCCGTTAAGTCCAGGCACGTAGAGCGGCTCAGGCCTGATCTTAATATTGCTGGCAACGTCTGGAACATTTGGTTCTGCGTTAGAGTTATTGGTAGGCATAAGTGGGGGTATATGCTGAGGCTCCTCTGGCCTGGCATTCATATTGATAGTAGCGATGTCCTCAGCATCTGCTTCAGGATTTGGGTTCATAATCGGTTGAGGGGTGGCGTCCATTGCTTCAACGTCCACATCTTCATCTTCCGAGGACACAGTTTCAACAACATTTTCATCTTCATTGGCTTTTTTCTTCTGTGTCCTAGGGCTTTCACCACCAGTGACACGACGTTTTCGCTGCACTTTTTGACAAGTCTCCTGTTGTCGTGCTTTTAGATAGCTTTCTCTAAGTGACGATGTCTTGCTGGAGCTAGCCGACACAGAGGCATCTGCTCCACTCGCGACGGCCTGAGCGTTTGCAGCACCAAGTCTCCTTATGAACTCGTCGTCGTCCCAGTCAGAGGAACTCCCAGATTTCACGTTTCTAATTTCTTTTAGCTTGACACCCATGCTTTCTCCTTTTGGAGAGGTGCGGGGCGGGGGCGGATTGCCCGTATGTAGCGTCGGCAAAATTTTGTTGACTTTTGTATTTAGAATATTTATATTTTTGTTTTTCAGATTTTGTTTTTTGTTTATTTTTTGTTTGTTTTTGTTTTTTTTTTTGTTGTTTACCGTTCGACACAAGGGAACAAACGCAATGTCGGTCTGGATTCCAGAGCCCAGCTCCATGCCTGGTTGACAGACAGAGAAGTGGGGACTGGGATCCAGACTGTTTTTTTATTCATTTAATACCCAGAGTATTTACAATGAATTAAGTGACATGTTATATACAAATCAAGTGAAGTTGCCCAGCCTTGGCATGGGGATTGCTGTCAAATTATTATTTGAGGACTGGGAAAATTCCCAATTGTCTGGAAGCTACCCAGTCTGATAGCCGTTGCATCTGAATAAGCTGGAGTCTCCAGCGTGACCACTGTTGATCCTGTCGCCAGATGCCATTAGTATGGGTGCTTGAGAAACGAAGCATCAAGGCCTTTTTCCATTGTGTGGGATGTCGCAGTCTAAATTTCTGTAAGTAGGCAACCCTTTGACAACGAGTTGTATGGAGCCATCTGAGTGGTTCGTTAGCGTAACGCGATCTTTGTTTTATCTGCCTTTCAGCCATTCGCAATTGGATGAGTTGCCGTGTCCTGCAAATAGTCCTAGTCTTAGGCCCTCGCTGTGGTACTAGTACATAGAGGTTGGCTGCCATAATGAATAGTGTAGCAAGTGTGCACATGGTGTTGCACACTGCTTCATGATTCGCACCGGTGGCCACGTCCCGCTGCGTCTGTGGATTTGGATGCGAGCTTGGTGTCTCTGGACTGGGAGGAATGAGGGCTCCTGGCCTTGTAGGGGCAGCGAGAGTTGAGCACAGCTGCATATGAGACGGGCTGCTTCGTTCATCCTGGAGGTTGTTGGGCTGCACCATTGTTTGACTCAGCAGTTCTTGTATGTCAAATACAAGGTAGTATCTGAGGCTGGGTGGGCGTTGGAGCGGACCTGACTGCCCTTGAGAAGGTAGTTCCTGCTGCTGGACCTGCTGTGATCGCTGCTGCTGTGCTAGGCGACCCAGAGGTAGGTGTTTCCGAAGCATTTCAGCGTATCTTCTTCTGACACCTAGGTGACGTTGTGGGAGTCTTGCTTTAAGGGCAATATTTTTGGCTTCTTCGTTGCTGTGGTTGCTGAGCCGAGCCCAGTACCTGGAGCAAGCATCCTGGTACACTTTTTCCACCGGCACGACCTTCAGATCAGTGTGGATGCTTTGGTTCCGCACGTACCAAGGTGCTCCAGCAATGGTTCGCAGTATCTTATTTTGCGCAACTTGAATACGTTCAAATTGGCCTTCGCATAGAAGTGATCCCCAGACCGGAAGTGCGAACTGCCATATTGGGGCTATGAGCTGCTTATAAAGTGTTACCTTGCATTTTAATGGCAGCTTGCTCCTTTCTGATATTAACCAGTGCAGCTTTTTGGCCCTGTCTCTAACCCTGGCGACAATGGTGGTGACGTGGCTGCTCAAAAGAAGCTTTTTATCGACTTGTACTCCCAGGTATGAGATCCTTTCTTCTGTGGTAAGCCGTTGATCCAAAATTCTTGGGGAAAGAATTGGCATCTGCAAGTTTCTCCAAGTGTGCATTATGTGCTTGGTTTTGGTAATGTTGATGCTAATGCTCCACTTTTGTGTCCATGTTGTTATGGTGGTAAGGAACAAATCCAAATTGGCAATGGCATCTTCTTGCGAGTTTGCCGATGACAAGATGGCCGTGTCATCTGCATAAGTTGCCAGCATCAGTTTATGACGTAGCGGTGCAGGTAGGGGCATGTCGGATGTGTATAGGGTGTACAATACAGGCCCTAGAACACTACCCTGCGGAACGCCGGCGCAGATTTCTTTTAGGCTGGAACGTGTACCTCCACAGCAGTCCACAATGAATGTGCGTTCGCTTAGATAGCTGTTCATAACTCGGTAGAGGACTTCCGGCAATAGTTGTTTGAGCTTGAATCGCAGTCCGTCATGCCAGACACGATCAAACGCCTCCTGTATGTCCATATAGACCGCAGAGCAGTATTTATTGTCTTCATACGCTTCTAGTATAAACTGCGTAACTCGACCCAGTTGTTGTTCAGCAGCATGCTCACGTCTGAAACCGAATTGGTGGCTCGGAATTGCATTGATGATGTTCTCCAATTGGAACATCCGGCGCAGCAGCAGTCGTTCAAAGATTTTTGAAAAGCCAGCAAGCAAGCTTATTGGTCTGTATGATCCAAGCTGATCAGAAGGCTTGCCTGGCTTTTGAATCATTGTTATTTTGGCACATTTCCACTTGTAAGGAAAGTGTCCAAAGCGTAGGATACCGTTAAAAATAAGCATTAGGTACATTACAGCTGACTGTGGCAGTTCCTTGATCGTGCGATTATCGATTCGGTCAATCCCCGGAGACTTTTTTGTTTGCAATGTTTTGATAATAGTTTGTACTTCCCCTAGCGTGACTGTAGGGAAGCTGAGTTCACCTTGGGCTAGCGGTAGCGATACTTGCATCTCGATATGGCTCTTGTCAGAGGGCAGTGTGGTGATCATTGGCCTAAACCTTTGTTCAAGGTGCTGCGCAAAGGCTTCGGCTTTTTCTTCGGTGGTCTTGCACCACTGGGAAGCCCCAGTTCCCTCAGTGTGCTTCCTCACTGGTAAATTAGGTGCAGGCTGCCTTTTGATGTTCCCCGTTAGCCGCCATAACTTTTGCATACTGTATCTATCTCTTGCATCGATAGATTCCAGCAATTCATCAAGTCTTCTTGCCTTGGCCTGCTTGATTTCGCTGCTAATGCTGTTGGCTAATCTGTTGTGTGCTTGCCTAGCAGCCGGGTTGTGGTATGCCTGTATGTGGCGTTTAATCAGCCGCTTGGCCTCAATCATTTGTTGAATGCGCCTGTTGATTGTGTAGTTATACCTTGGTTGTCCTCGGCGAGGCTGGTGAGTTAGGTTTGTTGCAAATTTCGCTGCAGAGTGGATATTATTTTCCAGTATGTCTACCGCTTCGTCAATATCATCGCCACAGTGAAGCTCAGTGTTCAAATTGATGTGCATGTTTAGCCACAATTGAAATTTGGGTATGCTCGCATTTGCTGGAAGAAGATGACACTTGGGTTCGCCTTCTGCTGGCTTACTCAGTAGTTCAATCTGCAGCGGCAAATGATCTGATCCTAAGTCATTGGAGGTACTAATTTTTAGTAGACTATACTGCACACCTTTATATACTGCGAAGTCAATGGCTGTCGGGGACTGGCGCGCATTATTTGGGAAGCGCGTTGACGAGCCAGTTGCCAGGATGTCAAGATTCTGCTGCTGCACACTTTCAAGGAGTAGATTGCCCCTGCGATTTGATCTGCTGTTGCCCCACCAATAACTTCTGGCATTCCAGTCGCCAGCAGCAATGAATTTAGCACCAAGCTGTCTAAATACGTAGTTGAAGTCTTGAACCAGCCATTGTTCCCGCGGGGGGCAGTATATGGCCGCAACATTAATGACTGAGCCATTTAGCAATGTAATTGCAACTGGCGCACACTGAATTTTCTCCAGGGTTGTCGGCGTGAGCGCTATGTGTTGGATAGTGCGCTTTATTAGGATGGCTGCACCTCCACGCCGATTGTTAGATGGGTGGTTTGCCAGGTAAGTGTGGTATCCCCTTATGTCAATAGTTTCTGCATCCCGTAGGTAGCTTTCAGCTATTAACATTACGTCGATTTCGTTTTGCAGCATAAATAACTCCATCTCTTCCAGTTTATTATGTAGTCCTGCTGCATTCCAGGCTACAATTTTAAGGCCGTTGGTGTTGAGTCTGGCATACATGTTATGCCCATTTCTCTCTGAGGAGGAAGTGATGGAGTTGGCGTCGTAGCTAGACATTTTGGTTACCATTGACGCGCTCTATGGTAGTCATGAGAGTGCTTACGGTAGCCATCATACTCGTCATTAGATCAACTAATCTGTCAATTTTACTTTCCAGGTTGCTGTTATTGGCAGGGGCAGTTGGGCTCCTTCGTTGTTCAACCATTATGCTGATCAGCTGATCAAGTTTTCGGCTGAGGTCATCTCGCGGGTATGCAGTTCGCGGTGAACTGCGGCTGCGGCTCCTGTGTTGCTGGCGCGTTTCTGCAGGATGTACTATTGCTTGCCGAGTTTCTCGCTCCTGATAGTGCACATGCTGGTGGCTCTGAGGCGGCTGATTGTTGTGCTGCAATCTCGAGTTATGTTGCTGTTGTTGGGGCTGCTGACGAGTTGTTTGGCGCTGTGCGGTCTGCTTCTGCACTTGGGAGCGCTCATCTGGCAGGCCAGTTTTAAGGGCGGCTGCATAGCTGCTTGCAACTTGAGGCATAAGCTGCTGGTGTTGCACTTGCTGACGGAATGGGTTGTGTTGCTGCTGCTTCTGCTGTTCAGAGGGCCGCTGTGGTTGCTGCTGTTGTGTCTGCTGGTGCTGGACAATTGGATGCCGAAGCGGTTGTTGCTTTGGTCTCCCCTGTTGCCTACTAGAGCTAATTGGGATGGTGGGTTCTCCAAGCTGAAATAGTAAATTGTTTGCTCTTTGTAGGACGGCAGGTTCCCTCTTTTTAGCGTTGTTCTTGAAGAAGATACAGCCCCTGTAACTGGCTACATGTGGGCCCTTACAATTAGCACATTTCGCTTCTGCGCTAGGCGCCTTTTCACATAGTGTTGATGGGTGCTCTTGTCCGCACTTTACGCATCTGAATATGCGGCGACAGTAATTTTTCGTGTGTCCAATCTGTTGGCAACGGTGGCACTGTACCACATCCGTATTTCTTCTTGGCTTTTCGACCTTGACTCGTTGGCCTCCCAAGACTGTTAAGTCGAAAATTTCGTTATTGTTCTTTTTAGGCTCAAGCTCAACTTGGAAGAGATCAAGAGGCTCGCCAGTGAACCGCTTCTTGATAACGTTTACAAATCGGACATTGTGTCCCTTTTCACTAAGCTTCTGCTTGATCCAGTCATTAGGTGTAGCTCGATGAAGGTGTCTAATTACTACTCTGAAGCCACGGTCACTGCTCAGTTGGTAGGTATGGGACTCAACATTACTTTCTTCAAAGAATCTTACTAGTGCGCGGTATGAGCTAATGTCGTTGCACTGGATACGAAGTCCGCGATCCGAAGTCGGTTTGGTGTGGTAGTTGCCCTCTCCAATCAAGTCATCAATGTCCTTTAGGAACGGGACAATATTTCCGTTAAGTCCAGGCACGTAGAGCGGCTCAGGCCTGATCTTAATATTGCTGGCAACGTCTGGAACATTTGGTTCTGCGTTAGAGTTATTGGTAGGCATAAGTGGGGGTATATGCTGAGGCTCCTCTGGCCTGGCATTCATATTGATAGTAGCGATGTCCTCAGCATCTGCTTCAGGATTTGGGTTCATAATCGGTTGAGGGGTGGCGTCCATTGCTTCAACGTCCACATCTTCATCTTCCGAGGACACAGTTTCAACAACATTTTCATCTTCATTGGCTTTTTTCTTCTGTGTCCTAGGGCTTTCACCACCAGTGACACGACGTTTTCGCTGCACTTTTTGACAAGTCTCCTGTTGTCGTGCTTTTAGATAGCTTTCTCTAAGTGACGATGTCTTGCTGGAGCTAGCCGACACAGAGGCATCTGCTCCACTCGCGACGGCCTGAGCGTTTGCAGCACCAAGTCTCCTTATGAACTCGTCGTCGTCCCAGTCAGAGGAACTCCCAGATTTCACGTTTCTAATTTCTTTTAGCTTGACACCCATGCTTTCTCCTTTTGGAGAGGTGCGGGGCGGGGGCGGATTGCCCGTATGTAGCGTCGGCAAAATTTTGTTGACTTTTGTATTTAGAATATTTATATTTTTGTTTTTCAGATTTTGTTTTTTGTTTATTTTTTGTTTGTTTTTGTTTTTTTTTTTTGTTGTTTACCGTTCGACACAAGGGAACAAACGCAATGTCGGTCTGGATTCCAGAGCCCAGCTCCATGCCTGGTTGACAGACAGAGAAGTGGGGACTGGGATCCAGACTGTTTTTTTATTCATTTAATACCCAGAGTATTTACAATGAATTAAGTGACATGTTATATACAAATCAAGTGAAGTTGCCCAGCCTTGGCATGGGGATTGCTGTCAAATTATTATTTGAGGACTGGGAAAATTCCCAATTGTCTGGAAGCTACCCAGTCTGATAGCCGTTGCATCTGAATAAGCTGGAGTCTCCAGCGTGACCACTGTTGATCCTGTCGCCAGATGCCATTAGTATGGGTGCTTGAGAAACGAAGCATCAAGGCCTTTTTCCATTGTGTGGGATGTCGCAGTCTAAATTTCTGTAAGTAGGCAACCCTTTGACAACGAGTTGTATGGAGCCATCTGAGTGGTTCGTTAGCGTAACGCGATCTTTGTTTTATCTGCCTTTCAGCCATTCGCAATTGGATGAGTTGCCGTGTCCTGCAAATAGTCCTAGTCTTAGGCCCTCGCTGTGGTACTAGTACATAGAGGTTGGCTGCCATAATGAATAGTGTAGCAAGTGTGCACATGGTGTTGCACACTGCTTCATGATTCGCACCGGTGGCCACGTCCCGCTGCGTCTGTGGATTTGGATGCGAGCTTGGTGTCTCTGGACTGGGAGGAATGAGGGCTCCTGGCCTTGTAGGGGCA
This sequence comes from Drosophila virilis, assembly GCF_030788295.1. Classification (NCBI taxonomy): domain Eukaryota; kingdom Metazoa; phylum Arthropoda; class Insecta; order Diptera; family Drosophilidae; genus Drosophila; species Drosophila virilis. Next base: position 27,948 of record NW_027212954.1, on the reverse strand, counting down.
GCGAGAGTTGAGCACAGCTGCATATGAGACGGGCTGCTTCGTTCATCCTGGAGGTTGTTGGGCTGCACCATTGTTTGACTCAGCAGTTCTTGTATGTCAAATACAAGGTAGTATCTGAGGCTGGGTGGGCGTTGGAGCGGACCTGACTGCCCTTGAGAAGGTAGTTCCTGCTGCTGGACCTGCTGTGATCGCTGCTGCTGTGCTAGGCGACCCAGAGGTAGGTGTTTCCGAAGCATTTCAGCGTATCTTCTTCTGACACCTAGGTGACGTTGTGGGAGTCTTGCTTTAAGGGCAATATTTTTGGCTTCTTCGTTGCTGTGGTTGCTGAGCCGAGCCCAGTACCTGGAGCAAGCATCCTGGTACACTTTTTCCACCGGCACGACCTTCAGATCAGTGTGGATGCTTTGGTTCCGCACGTACCAAGGTGCTCCAGCAATGGTTCGCAGTATCTTATTTTGCGCAACTTGAATACGTTCAAATTGGCCTTCGCATAGAAGTGATCCCCAGACCGGAAGTGCGAACTGCCATATTGGGGCTATGAGCTGCTTATAAAGTGTTACCTTGCATTTTAATGGCAGCTTGCTCCTTTCTGATATTAACCAGTGCAGCTTTTTGGCCCTGTCTCTAACCCTGGCGACAATGGTGGTGACGTGGCTGCTCAAAAGAAGCTTTTTATCGACTTGTACTCCCAGGTATGAGATCCTTTCTTCTGTGGTAAGCCGTTGATCCAAAATTCTTGGGGAAAGAATTGGCATCTGCAAGTTTCTCCAAGTGTGCATTATGTGCTTGGTTTTGGTAATGTTGATGCTAATGCTCCACTTTTGTGTCCATGTTGTTATGGTGGTAAGGAACAAATCCAAATTGGCAATGGCATCTTCTTGCGAGTTTGCCGATGACAAGATGGCCGTGTCATCTGCATAAGTTGCCAGCATCAGTTTATGACGTAGCGGTGCAGGTAGGGGCATGTCGGATGTGTATAGGGTGTACAATACAGGCCCTAGAACACTACCCTGCGGAACGCCGGCGCAGATTTCTTTTAGGCTGGAACGTGTACCTCCACAGCAGTCCACAATGAATGTGCGTTCGCTTAGATAGCTGTTCATAACTCGGTAGAGGACTTCCGGCAATAGTTGTTTGAGCTTGAATCGCAGTCCGTCATGCCAGACACGATCAAACGCCTCCTGTATGTCCATATAGACCGCAGAGCAGTATTTATTGTCTTCATACGCTTCTAGTATAAACTGCGTAACTCGACCCAGTTGTTGTTCAGCAGCATGCTCACGTCTGAAACCGAATTGGTGGCTCGGAATTGCATTGATGATGTTCTCCAATTGGAACATCCGGCGCAGCAGCAGTCGTTCAAAGATTTTTGAAAAGCCAGCAAGCAAGCTTATTGGTCTGTATGATCCAAGCTGATCAGAAGGCTTGCCTGGCTTTTGAATCATTGTTATTTTGGCACATTTCCACTTGTAAGGAAAGTGTCCAAAGCGTAGGATACCGTTAAAAATAAGCATTAGGTACATTACAGCTGACTGTGGCAGTTCCTTGATCGTGCGATTATCGATTCGGTCAATCCCCGGAGACTTTTTTGTTTGCAATGTTTTGATAATAGTTTGTACTTCCCCTAGCGTGACTGTAGGGAAGCTGAGTTCACCTTGGGCTAGCGGTAGCGATACTTGCATCTCGATATGGCTCTTGTCAGAGGGCAGTGTGGTGATCATTGGCCTAAACCTTTGTTCAAGGTGCTGCGCAAAGGCTTCGGCTTTTTCTTCGGTGGTCTTGCACCACTGGGAAGCCCCAGTTCCCTCAGTGTGCTTCCTCACTGGTAAATTAGGTGCAGGCTGCCTTTTGATGTTCCCCGTTAGCCGCCATAACTTTTGCATACTGTATCTATCTCTTGCATCGATAGATTCCAGCAATTCATCAAGTCTTCTTGCCTTGGCCTGCTTGATTTCGCTGCTAATGCTGTTGTTGTTTACCGTTCGACACAAGGGAACAAACGCAATGTCGGTCTGGATTCCAGAGCCCAGCTCCATGCCTGGTTGACAGACAGAGAAGTGGGGACTGGGATCCAGACTGTTTTTTTATTCATTTAATACCCAGAGTATTTACAATGAATTAAGTGACATGTTATATACAAATCAAGTGAAGTTGCCCAGCCTTGGCATGGGGATTGCTGTCAAATTATTATTTGAGGACTGGGAAAATTCCCAATTGTCTGGAAGCTACCCAGTCTGATAGCCGTTGCATCTGAATAAGCTGGAGTCTCCAGCGTGACCACTGTTGATCCTGTCGCCAGATGCCATTAGTATGGGTGCTTGAGAAACGAAGCATCAAGGCCTTTTTCCATTGTGTGGGATGTCGCAGTCTAAATTTCTGTAAGTAGGCAACCCTTTGACAACGAGTTGTATGGAGCCATCTGAGTGGTTCGTTAGCGTAACGCGATCTTTGTTTTATCTGCCTTTCAGCCATTCGCAATTGGATGAGTTGCCGTGTCCTGCAAATAGTCCTAGTCTTAGGCCCTCGCTGTGGTACTAGTACATAGAGGTTGGCTGCCATAATGAATAGTGTAGCAAGTGTGCACATGGTGTTGCACACTGCTTCATGATTCGCACCGGTGGCCACGTCCCGCTGCGTCTGTGGATTTGGATGCGAGCTTGGTGTCTCTGGACTGGGAGGAATGAGGGCTCCTGGCCTTGTAGGGGCAGCGAGAGTTGAGCACAGCTGCATATGAGACGGGCTGCTTCGTTCATCCTGGAGGTTGTTGGGCTGCACCATTGTTTGACTCAGCAGTTCTTGTATGTCAAATACAAGGTAGTATCTGAGGCTGGGTGGGCGTTGGAGCGGACCTGACTGCCCTTGAGAAGGTAGTTCCTGCTGCTGGACCTGCTGTGATCGCTGCTGCTGTGCTAGGCGACCCAGAGGTAGGTGTTTCCGAAGCATTTCAGCGTATCTTCTTCTGACACCTAGGTGACGTTGTGGGAGTCTTGCTTTAAGGGCAATATTTTTGGCTTCTTCGTTGCTGTGGTTGCTGAGCCGAGCCCAGTACCTGGAGCAAGCATCCTGGTACACTTTTTCCACCGGCACGACCTTCAGATCAGTGTGGATGCTTTGGTTCCGCACGTACCAAGGTGCTCCAGCAATGGTTCGCAGTATCTTATTTTGCGCAACTTGAATACGTTCAAATTGGCCTTCGCATAGAAGTGATCCCCAGACCGGAAGTGCGAACTGCCATATTGGGGCTATGAGCTGCTTATAAAGTGTTACCTTGCATTTTAATGGCAGCTTGCTCCTTTCTGATATTAACCAGTGCAGCTTTTTGGCCCTGTCTCTAACCCTGGCGACAATGGTGGTGACGTGGCTGCTCAAAAGAAGCTTTTTATCGACTTGTACTCCCAGGTATGAGATCCTTTCTTCTGTGGTAAGCCGTTGATCCAAAATTCTTGGGGAAAGAATTGGCATCTGCAAGTTTCTCCAAGTGTGCATTATGTGCTTGGTTTTGGTAATGTTGATGCTAATGCTCCACTTTTGTGTCCATGTTGTTATGGTGGTAAGGAACAAATCCAAATTGGCAATGGCATCTTCTTGCGAGTTTGCCGATGACAAGATGGCCGTGTCATCTGCATAAGTTGCCAGCATCAGTTTATGACGTAGCGGTGCAGGTAGGGGCATGTCGGATGTGTATAGGGTGTACAATACAGGCCCTAGAACACTACCCTGCGGAACGCCGGCGCAGATTTCTTTTAGGCTGGAACGTGTACCTCCACAGCAGTCCACAATGAATGTGCGTTCGCTTAGATAGCTGTTCATAACTCGGTAGAGGACTTCCGGCAATAGTTGTTTGAGCTTGAATCGCAGTCCGTCATGCCAGACACGATCAAACGCCTCCTGTATGTCCATATAGACCGCAGAGCAGTATTTATTGTCTTCATACGCTTCTAGTATAAACTGCGTAACTCGACCCAGTTGTTGTTCAGCAGCATGCTCACGTCTGAAACCGAATTGGTGGCTCGGAATTGCATTGATGATGTTCTCCTTTCCTTTATATTGACAGAGCACTTACAGATACCTACATTCAGATGGAAGCGAGTGGGTGAAAGGAATATGAGTGAACACACAGGAGGAATTGGTTCCCACTTGACCATGGTGCAGCAGCATATTCCAAGCATACCCGCTCCACATCCATATGCAGGCAGCCAAGCTTTGTCCGGATTTATTTAGGATAGATGTTTACAAATTCCAGTTAACAAAATTTGAAGCTTAATATAATCACAAAGTTTTGATATGGTATAGTTAAGGGTTTTATCCCGATATGATATTGCAAGTGTAATTATGTTTGTCTCATTTCTTCTTTGTAATTGATTGTGATTAATTGAGCATGACATCTTTGGACTGAAAGCGACGACAGCATTACTAGTATTTGGCATGCCATAAGCCGGCTGTTTTGATAACGTGCTGTGAGGGAGAGGATGTGACGTAGATGGCAAGAGTGCAGGGCAACGCTAGGTGAAACATATCTGCTTGAGACAAAAGGCAGAATGAAAAACACATCGAATACCCTGCTGCTACAGTGCCAGGTATGATAAAGTAATTTAACTGGTTACCATGCTAGTCGTTTGAGTGTCTCTCCTCTCATAGAGACTGACAGTCATGGATTTTTAATGTATAGAGTAAGTTTATTTATGGGTAATGTTGTGTGCCTGTGCAACTGGATTAATGGCTGGGGCATCAATTGTATGGTGCAAAAGTTTAGTGGAAGTGGACGATTGTAATATGAACAGGTTGTCGTCAGCATAACAAGAACATACACGGTTGCGGTCTTGGCATTGTCTCTATTCTGGTATGCAAAGCGGGATACTTGAGCATATTGAATGATTTACAATGTATTAGGAAAACTTATGGGAATAGTCTAATTTAGCAAGTTAACATCATGGAATTTTAATATGAACATGCTGCCATAAGATACAGCTCTGGTGTAAGGGATCGTTAGAATAGTTATGAAAGGTTTCTTATACTGAGGATATATATTGAGGACACTTATAAGAAGCTTGAGGATCATCTGCATGATAGGCATAGTGAGTTAGAGTCGAGTCTGTTTGCTCACCTAGGCTGCACATGGTTTTAAACAGGGCCCCCGGTATACGAGGCAAACATGTCCTGTTCGTTGTTTTGGATAGTATAGTCAGTTTGCTCACCTAGGCTGCACATGTTTTTAGGCAGGGCTCCCGGTATACGAGACAAACTTGTACCGTTCGTTGTATTGCATATCAGCAGAGATGCACATGAGAGAGTTGTATTACTTGAAGTGAGATTTAGGAGGAAGGCTAATTGTTGAGGAAATTGACTTGCCAGAATACCAGTGCATAATGTGTGAGAGAGTTAGTGTGGGGCTGGACACGGAAAAACCGGCCAGGTGTTCGTGCACAAGGAGCACGAAGGCTTGGCTGGGGGCGGAGTAACCGACCAGGTAATCATGCACAGGGGCATGAAGGTTTGGAAGCGGCGTGGGTCAACTTGGGTCGCGCTGGCTGTTTACATCAGTGTTTGGGTCCCAGGACAAATGTTAAGTGCATCATAGTTCGCCAAGCATATTCGTCATGGAAGATGTTATGAGCTAAGGTTATTAGAAATATATCAGATTATCAAGCATTAGGCCATCGGTAGTGCGATTCTCTCAAACATAAATCTTCGTGTTGTGGATTATCAAGCATAGATACATCAGTGGTATGGCATAGGGCATAAGGTGATGAGTATCAGGTACAATATTCAATATAAGGTATTGGGTTGATCTTCATAATGGTTCGGTGGACTATTGAGTAAGGTAGAGGCAGCATTATAGAGCTTTCATAGTAAGACAGGGGACATCAGGTGGGTGTATCAGGAGCCCATAGTCATCTCATTTCTTCTTTGTAATTGATTGTGATTAATTGAGCATGACATCTTTGGACTGAAAGCGACGACAGCATTACTAGTATTTGGCATGCCATAAGCCGGCTGTTTTGATAACGTGCTGTGAGGGAGAAGATGTGACGTAGATGGCAAGAGTGCAGGGCAACGCTAGGTGAAACATATCTGCTTGAGACAAAAGGCAGAATGAAAAACACATCGAATACCCTGCTGCTACAGTGCCAGGTATGATAAAGTAATTTAACTGGTTACCATGCTAGTCGTTTGAGTGTCTCTCCTCTCATAGAGACTGACAGTCATGGATTTTTAATGTATAGAGTAAGTTTATTTATGGGTAATGTTGTGTGCTTGTGCAACTGGATTAATGGCTGGGACATCAATTGTATGGTGCAAAAGTTTAGTGGAAGTGGACGATTGTAATATGAACAGGTTGTCGTCAGCATAACAAGAACATACACGGTTGCGGTCTTGGCATTGTCTCTATTCTGGTATGCAAAGCGGGATACTTGAGCATATTGAATGATTTACAATGTATTAGGAAAACTTATGGGAATAGTCTAATTTAGCAAGTTAACATCATGGAATTTTAATATGAACATGCTGCCATAAGATACAGCTCTGGTGTAAGGGATCGTTAGAATAGTTATGAAAGGTTTCTTATACTGAGGATATATATTGAGGACACTTATAAGAAGCTTGAGGATCATCTGCATGATAGGCATAGTGAGTTAGAGTCGAGTCTGTTTGCTCACCTAGGCTGCACATGGTTTTAAACAGGGCCCCCGGTATACGAGGCAAACATGTCCTGTTCGTTGTTTTGGATAGTATAGTCAGTTTGCTCACCTAGGCTGCACATGTTTTTAGGCAGGGCTCCCGGTATACGAGACAAACTTGTACCGTTCGTTGTATTGCATATCAGCAGAGATGCACATGAGAGAGTTGTATTACTTGAAGTGAGATTTAGGAGGAAGGCTAATTGTTGAGGAAATTGACTTGCCAGAATACCAGTGCATAATGTGTGAGAGAGTTAGTGTGGGGCTGGACACGGAAAAACCGGCCAGGTGTTCGTGCACAAGGGGCACGAAGGCTTGGCTGGGGGCGGAGTAACCGACCAGGTGATCATGCACAGGGGCATGAAGGTTTGGAAGCGGCGTGGGTCAACTTGGGTCGCGCTGGCTGTTTACATCAGTGTTTGGGTCCCAGGACAAATGTTAAGTGCATCATAGTTCGCCAAGCATATTCGTCATGGAAGATGTTATGAGCTAAGGTTATTAGAAATATATCAGATTATCAAGCATTAGGCCATCGGTAGTGCGATTCTCTCAAACATAAATCTTCGTGTTGTGGATTATCAAGCATAGATACATCAGTGGTATGGCATAGGACATAAGGTGATGAGTATCAGGTACAATATTCAATATAAGGTATTGGGTTGATCTTCATAATGGTTCGGTGGACTATTGAGTAAGGTAGAGGCAGCATTATAGAGCTTTCATAGTAAAACAGGGGACATCAGGTGGGTGTATCAGGAGCCCATAGTCATCTCATTTCTTCTTTGTAATTGATTGTGATTAATTGAGCATGACATCTTTGGACTGAAAGCGACGACAGCATTACTAGTATTTGGCATGCCATAAGCCGGCTGTTTTGATAACGTGCTGTGAGGGAGAAGATGTGACGTAGATGGCAAGAGTGCAGGGCAACGCTAGGTGAAACATATCTGCTTGAGACAAAAGGCAGAATGAAAAACACATCGAATACCCTGCTGCTACAGTGCCAGGTATGATAAAGTAATTTAACTGGTTACCATGCTAGTCGTTTGAGTGTCTCTCCTCTCATAGAGACTGACAGTCATGGATTTTTAATGTATAGAGTAAGTTTATTTATGGGTAATGTTGTGTGCTTGTGCAACTGGATTAATGGCTGGGACATCAATTGTATGGTGCAAAAGTTTAGTGGAAGTGGACGATTGTAATATGAACAGGTTGTCGTCAGCATAACAAGAACATACACGGTTGCGGTCTTGGCATTGTCTCTATTCTGGTATGCAAAGCGGGATACTTGAGCATATTGAATGATTTACAATGTATTAGGAAAACTTATGGGAATAGTCTAATTTAGCAAGTTAACATCATGGAATTTTAATATGAACATGCTGCCATAAGATACAGCTCTGGTGTAAGGGATCGTTAGAATAGTTATGAAAGGTTTCTTATACTGAGGATATATATTGAGGACACTTATAAGAAGCTTGAGGATCATCTGCATGATAGGCATAGTGAGTTAGAGTCGAGTCTGTTTGCTCACCTAGGCTGCACATGGTTTTAAACAGGGCCCCCGGTATACGAGGCAAACATGTCCTGTTCGTTGTTTTGGATAGTATAGTCAGTTTGCTCACCTAGGCTGCACATGTTTTTAGGCAGGGCTCCCGGTATACGAGACAAACTTGTACCGTTCGTTGTATTGCATATCAGCAGAGATGCACATGAGAGAGTTGTATTACTTGAAGTGAGATTTAGGAGGAAGGCTAATTGTTGAGGAAATTGACTTGCCAGAATACCAGTGCATAATGTGTGAGAGAGTTAGTGTGGGGCTGGACACGGAAAAACCGGCCAGGTGTTCGTGCACAAGGGGCACGAAGGCTTGGCTGGGGGCGGAGTAACCGACCAGGTGATCATGCACAGGGGCATGAAGGTTTGGAAGCGGCGTGGGTCAACTTGGGTCGCGCTGGCTGTTTACATCAGTGTTTGGGTCCCAGGACAAATGTTAAGTGCATCATAGTTCGCCAAGCATATTCGTCATGGAAGATGTTATGAGCTAAGGTTATTAGAAATATATCAGATTATCAAGCATTAGGCCATCGGTAGTGCGATTCTCTCAAACATAAATCTTCGTGTTGTGGATTATCAAGCATAGATACATCAGTGGTATGGCATAGGGCATAAGGTGATGAGTATCAGGTACAATATTCAATATAAGGTATTGGGTTGATCTTCATAATGGTTCGATGGACTATTGAGTAAGGTAGAGGCAGCATTATAGAGCTTTCATAGTAAAACAGGGGACATCAGGTGGGTGTATCAGGAGCCCATAGTCACAAGAAGCGAGAGCATTCGACGTGGTGCAGATGGAGACTACAGCCATCTCTGCTGCTGTGTACAGAGAGCATAAGGGGCCAGGTACAAATGGACGCGTGGCAGGGTACATGCAGAAGAAAAAGGAGGTTAGTTATGCTGTTTAGGCAGTGGGTACTTACTTGGAAGTGATCATTTGACCGTTATGACGAGGCAGCTGATCAAGTGTTGCTTGAATTGATGCAGACAGTTAGAATTAGGTGAGGTAGGGGGGAGCTCTGCGTCGAATAAGTTGGGCACCTGGCCAGATTCGCCTAAGTCGACGTTGGACACGATTACTTCCAGATATTAGCAGCAGTCTCGCCAACTTGTTAGGATGGGTTTCTAGCCGGTCGTTATATTGTTTGGCACGGGAATTGATTATTTCCCAAACTGTTGGGACTTTGGTGTCATTATGAAGGGTACGGTTTCTGACGTAATAGGGTGCATTGCAGATTAGGCGGAGAGCCTGTGATTGGATGCTATATAGTTTGCGTAAGTGTGAATCGGCGGCACAGCCGTATAGTTCAATGCCATAGTACCAGGCAGGGGCTATGATTTGTTTATAAATTAGTAGTTTGTTTTTTTGTGATAGCTTGGATCTGTTGGCAGATAGGAGCCATTTGTGCTTGGATATTTTTGTGCGGATGGACTGTGTGGTTATGCGAACATGGCGTGACCAGTTTAGTTTTTTGTCTAGGTGAAGCCCCAAATATTTTACAAGATTTTTAGCTGGTATGATATTGTCATTTATACTTATGACAGGAGTTGTGATGTTGTTGCGTAAGGTGAAGAGGATATGGGCCGATTTATTGCCGTTTACTTGAATGTTCCATTTCTTGGCCCATTCAGCAAACTGATTTATATGTTCTTGCATATAATTGCAGGCAATTTCAGCGTTGTTGGCACTGCACAAAAAAGCAGTATCGTCAGCATATGTCGCTGTTAGACCATTGATTTTTGAGGTAGGGTGTTGATCCGTAGATTGGATGCGTGTGGCTATGCAAGGCATGTCAGAGACATATATATTGAAGAGCAGTGGCGCCAGTACACTGCCTTGTGGTACGCCAGCTAGTATGGGCCAGATAGTTGATTGAATTGGTCCAGATTGTGTAGTAGGGGTATTACGGTTGGTAATTGTGCTTTCTGTGTTATTGCTACATACACAGAAGGATCGGTCAGATAGAAAGGATTTCAGTATTTTATAGAGAGGTTCACTGGTGTACATTCGTAGCTTAAAGAGAAGGCCAGCATGCCATACTCGGTCAAAAGCTTGTTGTATGTCTAGAAAGATGCCTGATGTGTAGTCGCCTCTTTCGAAGGACATGTTGATGTGCTCAACTAGCCTGTGTACTTGTTGTATTGTACTGTGTCCTGCACGGAAGCCAAATTGGTGATCCGGTAGTATTGCAGCACAGTCTAGTTTATCGTCAACAGGTGATTTTAGTTCATCAATTAGACGTTCGTAAATTACTTTTTCGAATAGTTTCGAGACTGTTGATAGAAGGCTTATTGGCCGGTATGACTTTAGTTCGGATGTGGGCACGTTGCCACCTTTTAAAATCATTCTGATTGCAGCGCATTTCCATTGTGATGGGAAGTACTGCAGGCGAAGCATGTTGTTGAATAAGAGCAGAAGAAAGAGTTTGCCTTTTTTAGGCAAGTGTTTTAGTAGGTAGTTGTCAATTCGATCGATGCCAGGAGACTTACGAACTTTTAGCTGCCTGATATAGGCATCCAGTTCAGAAAGCGTAACATGACGCAGGTGACAGTTTCGTGTGGGGGAGGATAGTAGATCGGTTCCATTAAGGAAGCGCTGTATTCGGCGATGGTGCGCAGGTGGTGCAAGCTCAAAGGGAGTAAAACGTGCTTGAAGCTCATCAGCAAAGGCTTCAGCCTGGTCTTCGGCAGATTGGCACCAGTGGCCATTTTGATTTCGGACATTGTGCTGAGCATGTGGCTGCCGTTTAAGATTTTTGGTGGCCTGCCATAAATTGAAAGCGCCTTTCTTTGAAGGATCAGCGTTGCTGAGTGTATGGTCTATATATTGTTGGCGGTGGGAGCGAAGCAAAAGGGATAATTGACGACTAGTTTGCTGCCATTCTTGCCAGTGGTCATGCCGGCGCGAGCGCATCCAGCGTTTGCGTAGTCTGCGTTTTTGACGAATTAGGTTAAGGCGTTCATTCATTTGGGTAGGCGGAAGGTGAAAAGGACTGTCAGTGCCATTATTGTTTCTGTTACTTTGAATAGGTAAGACAGCTGCTGGGGAGTTTGAAGCTCTCGCAGCATTGTTGAGATTTTGTAAAAAAAGGCATATCATATCATCAATGTCATTTGTAGAGGTGATTTCTACATTTAGGTTTATGACAGATTCAAGGTGTTGATTGAAGACTGTTAAGTTGGAGCGCTCTGTCAGTAAGCGACGACAGGGTGTACGAAGACGGCTCCTTCGGTTTTGATATAGGGGATTTTGATTAGTGATGGTAAGTTCCATCCTGATTAATAGAGGTAGGTGGTCGCTGTGTAATTCAGTTACACGAGTTATGGAAAGTTTATGGCTTGCTATTCCTGTGTATTTTTTTCTGGTTGTATAGTTTTGAATGGGAAGCCGGGTCAGGATGGGACAGGATGAGAAATGGGACATGGCGGACGCTGAGCACTCGCTCGCTCATTGGCCCGCTCTTGCGAGCGAGCTGGTGGGCGAGAGAGTGAGTGTGTGAGTGAGTGTATGTGTGAGTGAGTGAGTGGGAGAGATACAATGGCTGGATAAGTGCATGGTACAAGGGTGAGCGTGTGTGTGAGTGCGGGAGCAAGCGAGTTAGTAGTGGGACGGCATTATGGCGTCCGCTCAATTTTAATTCTAACTACTCTCTACCATGCTCCCTGTCACACACACTGGTCTCACGCAAGGCACCAAACTGTCAGTGTATCTTCGGCATCGTTCACCCACCCATCCATCCACCCGCACAGACAGACTCAGACGAATCCTGATCCGCATGTGTCTCATCCCGATCCAAACCACCGACCGATCCGACTCCCAATTCCAGAAATTGTTTATTGATATACGTTCATTGTTGATTCTCATTAATTAGCCTTATAATTTATACAATCAATTGTGTGTGTGTGTAAGTTTGTGTGTTAAATGTAAGTGTGTACACATATATATATATAAATGTATATTGTGTGTGTGTGTGTGTATGATAAGTGTAGGTGTGTACATATGTGTAGGTGTACATTGTGTATGTGTGTGATGAAATTAAATTAAATTAAGTTAAATTAAATGTACATATAAGTTATGATTATATATATTATAATAATAATAAAATTATGTTGTCTCTTCTATGTTGAGAAGTAATAGATTACAATTGAGTATTGTGTGATAAATGGCAATATTTGAAAAAGAGAACGTACAATTAGTGTATGTGCGGCATCAGCATTTATATGTTATGCCATAGGCCAGCAGTTGTCATAGAGCCATGCAATCTTTAATAATTAGTGAGAGAATTTATTTTATGGATTTTAATAATTTCCTTCTTTTTTTTTTTTTTTTATTTTATTTTTATTTTTTTTTTTTTTAAGTTTGATTGGAAATCGTTATCATTGTTTTTATTGGATGTTGCAAGATGCGGACATCTTTGTTATTTTGTGGGAAGGATGCATGTTGGTCACGGTCATGTTAAATCGACACAAAGTGTGTGTGTGTTCCCGATGGGCCACTCCACAAGGCACAACAGCGGTCGACCGTGCCGGATTATTTGTATTATTACCCAGTATATTAATGCTGGGTGTCATGTGCAATTCTCAATTTCCCAATTTTATATATATATATATTTTTTTTTTCCTTTCTCTTTTTTTTTTTTTTTTTTGATTTTTTGAAAAAAGATATTCCCCATCCTGAAGTTTATTCAATCCACATCCAATCTAAAAG